>NW_027140485.1:1500000-1611199 GCF_036365525.1 Heterodontus francisci
GTACTCAGGGGGTGCTGCAGTGTCGGAGAGTCAGTGCTGAGGGAATGCTGCACTGTCGGAAAGTCAGTACTGACGGAGCGCTGCACCGTAGGAGGGTCAGTACATTGGGAGTGCTGCACTGTTGGGGGGTCAGTATTGAGGGAGTGACGCAATGTCGGAGGGTCAATACAGAGGGATTGCTGCACTGTTGGGGTGTCAGTGCTGAGGGAGTGACGCACTGTCGGAGGGTCAGTACTGAGGGAATGCTGCACTGTCAGAGGGTCAGTACTGAGAGAGTGCTGCACAGTCACAGGGTCGGTACTGAGGGAGTGCTGCACTGTCGGAGGGTCAGTAGTGAAGGAGTACTGCACTGTCGGAGAATCAGTACTGAAGGAGTGCTGCACTGTCGGAGGGTCAGTACTGAGGGAGTGTTGCACAGTCTGATGGTCAATACTGAGGGAGTGCCGCACTGTCGGATGGTCAGTACTCAGGGCGTGTCGCACTGTCGGAGGGTCAGTACAGAGGGAGTGCTGCACTGTTGGGGGGTCCGTCCTGAGGGATTGACGCACTGTCGGAGGGCCAGTACTGAGGGAATGCTGCACTGTCAGAGGGTCAGTGCTGAGAGAGTGCTGCACTGTCACAGGGTCAGTACTGAGCGAGTGCTGCACTGTCACAGGGTCAGTACTGAGGGAGTGCTGCACACTCAGAGGGGAAGTGCTGAGGGAGTGCTGCACTGTCACAGGGTCACTACTGAGGGAATGCAGCACTGTCAGAGGGTCAGTACTGAGGGAGTGCAGCACTATCAGAGGGACTGTACTGAGGGAGTGCTGCTCTGTCGAAGTGTCAGCACTGAGGGAGTGCTGCACTGTCAGAGGGTCAGTACTGAGTGAGTGATGCACTCTCGGATGTCAGTACTGATGGAGTGCTGCACCGTCGGAGGGTCAGTACTATGGGAGTGCTGCACCGTAGGAGGGATAGTACTGAGGGAGTGCTGAACTGTCAGTGTATCAATACTGAGGGAGTGCTGCACTGACGGAGAGTCAGTATTGAGGGAGCGCTGCAGCATCGGAGGGTCAGTATTGAGGGAGTGCTGCACTGTTGGAGGGTCAGTACTGAGGGAGTGCTGCACTGTTGCGGGGGGCAGTACTGAGGGAGTGCTGCACTGTCACAGGGTCAGTACTGAGGGAGTACTGCACCGTCGGATGTTCAGTACTGAGGCAGTGCTGCACTGTCGGAGAGTCAGTACTGAGGAAGTGCTGCACTGTTGGAGAGTCAGTACAGAGGGAGTGCTGCACTGTCACAGTGTCAGTACTGAGGGAATGCTGCACTGTCACAGGGTCAGTACTGAGAGAGTGCTGCACTGTCACAGGGTCAGTACTGAGGGAATACTGCACCGTCGGATGTTCAGTACTGAGGCAGTGCTGCACTGTCGGAGAGTCAGTACTGAGGAAGTGCTGCAATGTCGGAGGGTCAATACTGAGGGAGTGCTGCAATGTCGGAGGGTCAGTACAGAGGGAGTGCTGCACTGTTGCTGGATCAGTACTGAGGGAGTGACGCTCTGTAGGAGGTTCAGTACTGAGGGAATGCGGCACTGTCAGAGGGTCAGTACTGAGGGAGTGTTGCACTGTCGGAGGGTCAGTACAGAGGGAGTGCTGCACTGTTGGGGGGTCATTACTGATGGATTGACGCACTGTCGGCGGGCCAGTACTGAGGGAATGCAGCACTGTCAGAGGGTCAGTACTGAGGGAATGCAGCACTGTCACAGGGTCAGTACTGAGGGAGTGCAGCACTATCAGAGGGGCTGTACTGAGGGAGTGATGCACTCTCGGATGTCAGTACTGAGGGAGTGGGGCAGTACTAAGGGAGTGCTGCACTGTCGGAGGGTCAGTACTGAGGGAGTGCCGCAATGTCGGAGGGTCAGTAGAGAGGGAGTGCTGCACTGTCGGAGGGTCAGTACTGAGGGAGTGCTGCACTGTCGGAGGGTCAGTACTGAGGGAGTGTCGCACTGTCTGGTGGTCAGTACTGAGGGAGTGCCGCAATGTCGGAGGGTCAGTAGAGAGGGAGTGCTGCACTGTCGGAGGGTCTGTACTGAGGGAGTGCTGCAATGTCGGAGGGTCAGTAGTGAGGGAGTGCTGCACTATCAGAAGGGCAGTACTGAGGGAGTGCTGCACTGTCGGATGGAAGTACTGAGGGAGTACTGCACTGCCTGATGGTCAAAACTGAGGGAGTGCCGCACTGTCGGAGGGTCATTACTGAGGGCGTGTCGCACTGTCGGAGGGTCAGTACAGAGGGAGTGCTGCACTGTTGGGGGGGTCAGTACTGAGGGAGTGACGCAATGTCGGAGGGTCAATACAGAGGGATTGCTGCACTGTTGGGGGGTCAGTGCTGAGGGAGTGACGCACTGTCGGAGGGTCAGTACTGAGGGAATGCTGCACTGTCAGAGGGTCAGTACTGAGAGAGTGCTGCACAGTCACAGGGTCAGTACTGAGGGAGTGCTGCAATGTCGGAGGGTCAGTACGAGGAGTGTTGCACTGTCAGAGGGTCAGTACTGAGGGAGTACTGCACTGTCGGAGAATCAGTACTGAGGGAGTGCTGCACTGTCGGAGGGTCAGTACTGAGGGAGTACTGCACTGTCGGAGAATCAGTACTGAGGGAGTGCTGCACTGTCGGAGGGTCAGGACTGAGGAAGTGTTGCACTGTCTGATGGTCAATACTGAGGGAGTGCCGAACAGTCGGATGGTCAGTACTGAGGGCGTCGCACTGTAGGAGGGTCAATACAGAGGGATTGCTGCACTGTTGGGGGGTCAGTGCTGAGAGAGTGCTGCACTGTCACAAGGTCAGTACTGATGGAATGCAGCACTGTCAGAGGGTCAGTACTGAGGGAGTGCTGCACTATCAGAGGGGAAGTACTGAGGGAGTGTTGCACTGTCACAGGGTCAGTACTGAGGGAATGCAGCTCTGTCAGAGGGTCAGTACTGAGGGAGTGCAGCACTATCAGAGGGGCTGTACTGTGGGGGTGCTGCTCTGTCGGAGTGTCAGCACTGAGGGAGTGCTGCATTGTCGGAGGGTCAGTACTGAGGGAGTGCTGCATTGTCGGAGGGTCAATACTGAGGGAGTGCTGCACTGTCGGAGGGTCAGTACTGAGGGAGCGATGCTCTGTCGGAGGGTGTGTGGTGAGGGAGTGCTGTATTGTCAGTGGTGCCATCTTTTGGGACCTGACTTTAAATGAAGTCTCTGACACCATCTCTTTTTGGATGTAAAATATCCCACAGCCGATATTTCAATGAAGAGCTTCTGAGTTCTCCGTGCTGTCATGACCAATAGGAACTATTTAATTGGTTGTAAGGAACTTTGGGAAATCCTGTGATGGTTAAAGGCGCTATATAAATGCAAGCTTTTTCTTTTTCAAAGAAATATCGGATTGATTTGAATGTCTCTACTTCTCTTGTTCAAAACTCTGTTAATTTGATCATAAAAACTTTGAAAAGTGAATCAGGAAAAGAATGGGTGACACACTGTCGGCTGTTAAGTGGAAATAATGTCACTTCCTTTATTTACTTTCAGATTTCAAAATCGGTTTAAAAGCGGATACAGAGTAAGCAAGAACTAATCAAATCTTATTGCATATTGCAGAATCATTTAACAGTTTGCATTAATTCAAAGAATGCTCCAAACTCGTCGCTGGATTAAATATCGGCATCCAAATTTCCCCATTTAGAGGCTTCATTCAAACCTGAAATGGGAGGTCACCTGTGTGGAGAGACAGTCGATGATTGGATTAGAGATTCCAGGGGTTTGGAGAGACAGTCGATGATTGGATTAGAGATTCCAGGGGTTTGGAGAGGTGGTCGATGATTGGATTAGAGATTCCAGGGGTTTGGAGAGACGGTCGATGATTGGATTAGAGATTCCAGGGGTTTGGAGAGGCGGTCGATGATTGGATTAGAGATTCCAGGGGTTTGGAGAGACGGTCGATGATTGGATTAGAGATTCCAGGGGTTTGGAGAGACAGTCGATGATTGGATTAGAGATTCCAGGGGTTTGGAGAGGCGGTCGATGATTGGATTAGAGATTCCAGGGGTTTGGAGAGGCGGTCGATGATTGGATTAGAAATTCCAGGGGTTTGGAGAGGCGGTCGATGATTGGATTAGATATTCCAGGGGTTTGGAGAGGCGGTCGATGATTGGATTAGAGAATCCAGGGGTTTGGAGAGGCGGTCGATGATTGGATTAGAGATTCCAGGGGTTTGGAGAGGCGGTCGATGATCGGATTAGATATTCCAGGGGTTTGGAGAGGCGGTCGATGATCGGATTAGATATTCCAGGGGTTTGGAGAGGTGGTCGATGATCGGATTAGAGATTCCTGGGGTTTGGAGAGGAGGTCGATGATTGGATTAGAGATTCCAGGGATTTGGAGAGGTGGCCGATGATTGGATTAGATATTCCAGGGGTTTGGGGAGGTGGTCGATGATTGGATTAAATATTCCAGGGATTTGGAGAGGCGGTCGATGATTGGATTAGATATTCCAGGTGTTTGGAGAGGCGGTCGATGATTGGATTAGATATTCCAGGGGTTTGGAGAGGCGGTCGATGATCGGATTAGAAATTCCAGGGGTTTGGAGAGGCAGTCGATGATTGGATTAGATATTCCAGGGGTTTGGAGAGGCGGTCGATGATTGGATTAGAGATTCCAGGGGTTTGGAGAGGTGGTCGATGATTGGATTAGATATTCCAGGGGTTTGGAGAGGTGGTCGATGATTGGATTAGATATTCCAGGGGTTTGGAGACACGGTCGATGATTGGATTAGATATTCCAGGGGTTTGGAGAGGCGGTCGATGATTGGATTAGAGATTCCAGGGGTTTGGAGAGGTGGTCGATGATCGGATTAGATATTCCAGGGGTTTCGAGAGGTGGTCGATGATCGGATTAGAGATTCCAGGGTTTTGGAGAGGCGGTCGATGATTGGATTAGAGATTCCAGGGATTTGGAGAGGTGGCCGATGATTGGATTAGAGATTCCAGGGGTTTGGAGACACGGTCGATGATCGTATTAGAGATTCCAGCGGTTTGGAGAGGCGGTCGATGATTGGATTAGAGATTCCAGGGATTTGGAGAGGTGGTCGATGATTGGATTAGATATTCCAGGGGTTTGGGGAGGTGGTCGATGATTGGATTAAATATTCCAGGGGTTTGGAGAGGCGGTCGATGATTGGATTAGATATTCCAGGTGTTTGGAGAGGCGGTCGATGATTGGATTAGATATTCTAGGTGTTTGGAGAGGCGGTCGATGATTGGATGAGAGATTCCAGGGGTTTGGAGACACGGTCGATGATTGGATTAGAGATTCCTGGGGTTTGGAGAGGCGGTCGATGATTGGTTTAGATATTCCAGGGGTTTCGAGAGGCGGTCGATGATCGGATTAGAGATTCCAGGGGTTTGGAGAGGCGGTTGATGCTTGGATTCGAGATTCCAGGGGTTTGGAGAGGCGGTCGATGATTGGATCAGAGATTCCAGGGGTTTGGAGAGGCGGTCGATGATTGGATTCGAGATTCCAGGGGTTTGGAGATGCGGTCGATGATTGGATTAGAGATTCCAGGGGTTTGGAGTGGCGGTCGATGATTGGATTAGAGATTCCAGGGGTTTGGAGAGGCGGTCGATGATTGGATTAGAGATTCCAGGGGTTTGGAGAGGCGGTCGATGATTGGATCAGAGATTCCAGGGGTTTGGAGAGGCGGTCGATGATTGGATTCGAGATTCCAGGGGTTTGGAGAGGCGGTCGATGATTGGATCAGAGATTCCAGGGGTTTGGAGAGGCGGTCGATGATTGGATTCGAGATTCCAGGGGTTTGGAGATGCGGTCGATGATTGGATTAGAGATTCCAGGGGTTTGGAGTGGCGGTCGATGATTGGATTAGAGATTCCAGGGGTTTGGGGAGGTGGTCGATGATTGGATTAAATATTCCAGGGGTTTGGAGAGGCGGTCGATGAGTGGCTTAGGGATTCCAGGGGTTTGGAGAGGCGGTCGATGATTGGATTAGGGATTCCAGGGGTTTGGAGAGGAGGTCGATGATTGGATTAGAGATTCCAGGGGTTTGGAGTGGCGGTCGATGATTGGATTAGAGATTCCAGGGGTTTGGAGAGGCGGTCGATGATTGGATTAGATATTCCAGGGGTTTGGAGAGGCGGTCGATGATCGGATTAGATATTCCAGGGGTTTGGAGAGGTGGTCGATGATCGGATTAGAGATTCCAGGGGTTTGGAGAGGCGGTTGATTATTGGATTAGAGATTCCAGTGGTTTGGAGAGGCGGCCGATGATCGGATTAGATATTCCAGTGGTTTGGAGAGGCGGTCGATGATTGGATTAGAGATTCCAGGGGTTTGGAGAGGCGGTCGATGATTGGATTAGATATTCCAGGGGTTTGGAGAGGTGGTCGATGATCGGATTAGAGATTCCAGGGGTTTGGAGAGGCGGTCGATGATTGGATTAGATATTCCAGGGGTTTGGGGAGGTGGTCGATGATTGGATTAAATATTCCAGGGGTTTGGGGAGGTGGTCGATGATTGGACTAAATATTCCAGGGGTTTGGAGAGACGGTCGATGATTGGATTATAGATTCCAGGGGTTTGGAGAGGCGGTTGATGATCGGATTAGATATTCCAGGGGTTTGGAGAGGTGGTCGATGATTGGACTAAATATTCCAGGGGTTTGGAGAGACGGTCGATGATTGGATTAGAGATTCCAGGGGTTTGGAGAGGTGGTCGATGATTGGACTAAATATTCCAGGGGTTTGGAGAGACGGTCGATGATTGGATTAGAGATTCCAGGGGTTTGGAGAGGCGGTTGATGATCGGATTAGATATTCCAGGGGTTTGGAGAGGCAGTCGATGATCGGATTAGATATTCCAGGGGTTTGGAGAGGCAGTCGATGATTGGATTCGAGATTCCAGGGGTTTGGAGAGGCGGTCGATGATTGGATTCGAGATTCCAGGGGTTTGGAGAGGCGGTCGATGATTGGATTAGTTATTCCAGGGGTTTGGAGAGGCGGTCGATGATTGGATTAGAGATTCCAGGGGGTTGGAGACACGGTCGATGATTGGATTAGAGATTCCAGGGGTTTGGAGAGGCGGTCAATGATTGGATTAGAGATTCCAGGGGTTTGGAGAAATGGTCGATGATTGGATTAGATATTCCAGGGGTTTCGAGAGGTGGTCGATGATTGGATTAGAGATTCCAGGGGTTTGGAGAGGTGGTCGATGATTGGATTCGAGATTCCAGGGGTTTGGAGATGCAGTCAATGATTGGATTAGAGATTCCAGGGGTTTGGAGAGGCGGTCGATGATTGGATTAGAGATTCCAGGGGTTTGGAGAGGTGGTCGTTGATTGGATTAGAGATTCCAGGGGTTTGGAGAGGCTGTCGATG
Source organism: Heterodontus francisci (assembly GCF_036365525.1). Classification (NCBI taxonomy): domain Eukaryota; kingdom Metazoa; phylum Chordata; class Chondrichthyes; order Heterodontiformes; family Heterodontidae; genus Heterodontus; species Heterodontus francisci. The sequence continues at coordinate 1,507,401 of NW_027140485.1, forward strand.
ATCGGATTAGAGATTCCTGGGGTTTGGGGAGGCGGTCGATGATTGGATTAGAGATTCCAGGGGTTTGGAGAGGTGGTCAATGATTGGATTAGATATTCCAGGGGTTTGGGGAGGTGGTCGATGATTGGATTAGATATTCCAGGGGTTTGGAGAGGCGGTCGATGATTGGATTAGATATTCCAGGGGTTTGGAGAGGCGGTCGATGATGGGATTAGATATTCCAGGGGTTTGGAGAGGCGGTCGATGATTGGATTAAATATTTCAGGGGTTGGAGAGGCGGTCGATGATTGGATTAGAGATTCCAGGGGTTTGGAGAGGTGGTCGATGATTGGATTAGATATTCCAGGGGTTTGGAGAGGCGGTCGATGATCGGATTAGATATTCCAGGGGTTTGGGGAGGCGGTCGATGATTGGATTAGATATTCCAGGGGTTTGGGGAGGCGGTCGATGATTGGATTAGATATTCCAGGGGTTTGGAGAGGCGGTCGATGATCGGATTAGAGATTCCAGGCATTTGGAGAGGCGGTCGATGATTGGATTAGATATTCCAGGGGTTTGGAGAGGCGGTCGATGATTGGATTAGAGATTCCAGGGGTTTGGAGAGGCGGTCGATGATCGGATTAGATATTCCAGGGGTTTGGAGAGGCGGTCGATGATCGGATTAGAGATTCCAGGCATTTGCAGAGGCGGTCGATGATTGGATTAGATATTCCAGGGGTTTGGAGAGGCGGTCGATGATTGGATTAGAGATTCCAGGGGTTTGGAGAGGCGGTCGATGATCGGATTAGAGATTCCAGGGGTTTGGAGAGGCGGTCGATGATCGGATTAGATATTCCAGGGGTTTGGAGAGGCGGTCGATGATTGGATTAGATATTCCAGGGGTTTGGAGAGGCGGTTGATTATTGGATTAGAGATTCCAGGGGTTTGGAGAGGCGGTCGATGATTGTAGCTGATTCAATGTGTTGTGTGTAGTTTGTATAATTTTTCTCTGTCTCAGTCGCTCCCTGAGAATATGTTTCATTCTGGGATATTCATTCACTTCCTGGGGTCCATCAGATTTGTGAGTTTCCCAATGACTTCACTTCCATTCTTGTTAAACACTTCCTGATTCTCAGTGATCCTGCGTTGTATTTCAGCTCTTGCTTTAAGACATTTCTTCTGGATCTGTTTAAACTTGCGTTCAGTCCCCTGCTCACTCAGCAGTCGGCCCATGTCTCTCAGTGGATCTTTAAGGTAATTGTCATAAATCTCCACATAGGTTTTTATCATATCACCAATCAGGCTCATGATTCTGACTGCCTGGGATACTTGGAACTGACCATTGGACAACATACCTGGAATTCCCTGTGTGGCTCCATCATTCCCAGCACCAAGCCTCTCAAATATCTTCTGGCAATCTTCAGTTATCCTGGGTATCATTAGAATGAAGTTAAGCATCTGTGACCAGTTGGACTTGATGCTCCCAAGTGCCCCCAGTCCTTTTACCATCAGCTCCATACTTGTACTGATGTCCTTCTCCTGTGCCTGATTGTCCGTCATCTCTCTCAATAACTTCTCACTCTCATCACCCAAACATTTCATCTTTTGCAGACATTCATTGTAGTTATTTTGCGACTCCTGCAACTTGTCTTGGACTTCCTTGATCTTCAGTTCTGCTTGTTCTCTCACCGTCTTGAGGAGGTTGCTGACTTCAGCGTTAGATTCAGAGGATTCTTTGCTGCTGAGTTCAGACACCAGGCGGACGAGAAACATTAACCCTTTCCCCAGCTCCACTGCGAGATTCACTGGATTGGTCACATTGCTGAAAAGATCAACAATCTTTGGGAGCAGATTCTTCAACTGCTCAAGTTCCTCCACACAGAACTGGTCAATGAGGGTACTCGAACTCACATCAGCATATTCATTGTTCAGTGCCTCACGTTTCTGGGAAACCTCAATCCATTCATTCTCTAAATCCCTCTTCTCTTTCTCTATTGACTCATTCCTTTGTTGAGTTTCCTCCAGGATTTTCCTGACTTCTCCCAGTTTATCCTGACTGGCAATCTGGGAAGCTTCACAGTTCTCCAGCAGCTCACTGAATAGTTCACTGAGAGAGGAGAGCTCCTTTACCACAGTTTCAGCCTTATTCGTGCAGTCAGCTGCACATTTCTGAATGTTCTCCTGCAGCTTGGGAAAGTCTTTGTTCTGAACTAACCCTTCACCCACATTCTTCACTTGTTTAGTAAGGAGCTCACAATACATCTGGATTTGGTCCAGATTATTGCGGGTCTCTTGAAACGAGTTTACAGTTCCAGTGCAAACCTCCATCAGGCAACTCCAGAATGACTCTGGAATTCTAAACTGGGATTTCTTGTCTGCATTGCTCTGGTTTCGTTTGATGACTTTCACCCTGGCAGTCTGATGCACCAGTTCACCTAAAATAGCGACAGATGTAGTTGTCGGCAGCAGAAACATCTCCCAGTTAACCTGGGACAGAACCATCACATCAAAGCATTTCGAAACATGCTGCTGGCTGGTGAGCTGGGGCTCGAGCTGTGTAGCCTGGAACCGCTTCACCGACATGCTGCTATTTCCTGTAACGAGAATGAACACGGCTGGAAGAACTCAAACATTTAATTGTTCCGTTGTTGTAGAGAGGGGGTTCACATTAGAACAGGCCATGAATCAGCCTTACACAACAGTGCACTGCACTGTCTGAGAGTGTGGTGGAAGCAGGTTCAGTGAGTGTTTAGGATCTGGAATGCACTGTCTGAGAGTGTGGTGGAGGCAGGTTCAGTGTGTGTTTAGGATCTGGAATGCACTGTCTGAGAGTGTGGTGGAGGCAGGTTCAGTGAGTGTTTCGGATCTGGAATGCACTGTCTGAGAGTGTGGTGGAGGCAGGTTCAGTGTGTGTTTAGGATCTGGAATGCACTGTCTGAGAGTGTGGTGGAGGCAGGTTCAGTGAATGTTTCGGATCTGGAATGCACTGTCTGAGAGTGTGGTGGAGGCAGGTTCAGTGAGTGTTTAGGATCTGGAATGCACTGTCTGAGAGTGTGGTGGAGGCAGGTTCAGTGTGTGTTTAGGATCTGGAATGCACTGTCTGAGAGTGTGGTGGAGGCAGGTTCAGTGAGTGTTTAGGATCTGGAATGCACTGCCTGAGAGTGTGGTGGAGGCAGGTTCAGTGAGTGTTTAGGATCTGGAATGCACTGTCTGAGAGTATGATGGAGGCAGGTTCAGCGGGTGTTTAGGATCTGAAATGCACTGTCTGAGAGTGTGGTGGAGGCAGGTTCAGTGAGAGTTTAGGATCTGGAATGCACTGTCTGAGAGTGTGGTGGAGGCAGGTTCAGTGAGAGTTTAGGATCTGGAATGCACTGTCTGAGAGTATGATGGAGGCAGGTTCAGCGGGTGTTTAGGATCTGAAATGCACTGTCTGAGAGTGTGGTGGAGGCAGGTTCAGTGAGTGTTTAGGATCTGGAATGCACTGTCTGAGAGTGTGGTGGAGGCAGGTTCAGTGAGTGTTTAGGATCTGGAATGCACTGTCTGAGAGTGCGGTGGAGGCAGGTTCAGTGAGAGTTTAGGATCTGGAATGCACTGCCTGAGATTGTGGTGGAGGCAGGTTCCGTGAGTGTTTAGGATCTGGAATGCACTGTCTGAGAGTGTGGTGGAGGCAGGTTCAGTGAGTGTTTAGGATCTGGAATGCACTGTCTGAGAGTGTGGTGGAGGCAGGTTCAGTGAGTGTTTAGGATCTGGAATGCACTGTCTGAGAGTGCGGTGGAGGCAGGTTCAGTGAGTGTTTAGGATCTGGAATGCACTGCCTGAGATTGTGGTGGAGGCAGGTTCCGTGAGTGTTTAGGATCTGGAATGCACTGTCTGAGAGTATGATGGAGGCAGGTTCAGCGGGTGTTTAGGATCTGAAATGCACTGTCTGAGAGTGTGGTGGAGGCAGGTTCAGTGAGTGTTTAGGATCTGGAATGCACTGTCTGAGAGTGTGGTGGAGGCAGGTTCAGTGAGTGTTTAGGATCTGGAATGCACTGCCTGAGATTGTGGTGGAGGCAGGTTCCGTGAGTGTTTAGGATCTGGAATGCACTGCCTGAGAGTGTGGTGGAGGCAGGTTCAGTGAGTGTTTAGGATCTGGAATGCACTGTCTGAGAGTGCAGTGGAGGCAGGTTCAGTGAGTGTTTAGGATCTGGAATGCACTGTCTGAGAGCACGGTGGAGGCAGGTTCAGTGAGTGTTTAGGATCTGGAATGCACTGTCTGAGAGTGTGGTGGAGGCAGGTTCAGTGAGTGTTTAGGATCTGGAATGCACTGTCTGAGAGTGCAGTGGAGGCAGATTCAGTGAGTGTTTAGGATCTGGAATGCACTGTCTGAGAGTGCAGTGGAGGCAGGTTCAGTGAGTGTTTAGGATCTGGAATGCTCTGCCTGAGAGTGTGGTGGAGGCAGGTTCAGTGAGTGTTTAGGATCTGGAATGCACTCTCTGAGAGTGTGGTGGAGGCAGGTTCAGTGAGTGTTTAGGATCTGGAATGCACTGTCTGAGAGTGCGGTGGAGGCAGGTTCAGTGAGTGTTTAGGATCTGGAATGCACTGTCTGAGAGTGTGGTGGAGGCAGGTTCAGTGAGTGTTTAGGATCTGGAATGCACTGTCTGAGAGTGTGGTGGAGGCAGGTTCAGTGAGTGTTTAGGATCTGGAATGCACTGTCTGAGAGTGTGGTGGAGGCAGGTTCAGTGAGTGTTTAGGATCTGGAATGCACTGTCTGAGAGTGCAGTGGAGGCAGGTTCAGTGAGTGTTTAGGATCTGGAATGCTCTGCCTGAGAGTGTGGTGGAGGCAGGTTCAGTGAGTGTTTAGGATCTGGAATGCACTCTCTGAGAGTGTGGTGGAGGCAGGTTCAGTGAGTGTTTAGGATCTGGAATGCACTGTCTGAGAGTGCGGTGGAGGCAGGTTCAGTGAGTGTTTAGGATCTGGAATGCACTGTCTGAGAGTGTGGTGGAGGCAGGTTCAGTGAGTGTTTAGGATCTGGAATGCACTGTCTGAGAGTGCGGTGGAGGCAGGTTCAGTGAGTGTTTAGGATCTGGAATGCACTGTCTGAGAGTGTGGTGGAGGCAGGTTCAGTGAGTGTTTAGGATCTGGAATGCACTGTCTGAGAGTGTGGTGGAGGCAGGTTCAGTGAGTGTTTAGGATCTGGAATGCACTGTCTGAGAGTGTGGTGGAGGCAGGTTCAGTGAGTGTTTAGGATCTGGAATGCACTGTCTGAGAGTGTGGTGGAGGCAGGTTCAGTGAGTGTTTAGGATCTGGAATGCACTGTCTGAGAGTGCGGTGGAGGCAGGTTCAGTGAGTGTTTAGGATCTGGAATGCACTGTCTGAGAGTGTGGTGGAGGCAGGTTCAGTGAGTGTTTAGGATCTGGAATGCACTGTCTGAGAGTGTGGTGGAGGCAGGTTCAGTGAGTGTTTAGGATCTGGAACGCACTGTCTGAGAGTGTGGTGGAGGCAGGTTCAGTGAGTGTTTATGATCTGGAATGCACTGTCTGAGAGTGTGGTGGAGGCAGGTTCAGTGAGTGTTTAGGATCTGGAATGCACTGTCTGAGAGTGTGGTGGAGGCAGGTTCAGTGAGTGTTTAGGATCTGGAATGCACTGTCTGAGAGTGCGGTGGAGGCAGGTTCAGTGAGTGTTTAGGATCTGGAATGCACTGTCTGAGAGTGCAGTGGAGGCAGATTCAGTGAGTGATTAGGATCTGGAATGCACTGTCTGAGAGTGTGGTGGAGGCAGGTTCAGGGAGTGTTTAGGATCTGGAATGCACTATCTGAGAGTGTGGTGGAGGCAGGTTCAGTGAGTGTTTAGGATCTGGAATGCACTGTCTGAGAGTGTGGTGGAGGCAGGTTCAGTGAGTGTTTAGGATCTGGAACGCACTGTCTGAGAGTGTGGTGGAGGCAGGTTCAGTGAGTGTTTATGATCTGGAATGCACTGTCTGAGAGTGTGGTGGAGGCAGATTCAGTGAGTGATTAGGATCTGGAATGCACTGTCTGAGAGTGTGGTGGAGGCAGGTTCAGTGAGTGTTTAGGATCTGGAACGCACTGTCTGAGAGTGTGGTGGAGGCAGGTTCAGTGAGTGTTTATGATCTGGAATGCACTGTCTGAGAGTGTGGTGGAGGCAGGTTCAGTGAGTGTTTAGGATCTGGAATGCACTGTCTGAGAGTGTGGTGGAGGCAGGTTCAGTGAGTGTTTAGGATCTGGAATGCACTGTCTGAGAGTGCGGTGGAGGCAGGTTCAGTGAGTGTTTAGGATCTGGAATGCACTGTCTGAGAGTGCAGTGGAGGCAGATTCAGTGAGTGATTAGGATCTGGAATGCACTGTCTGAGAGTGTGGTGGAGGCAGGTTCAGGGAGTGTTTAGGATCTGGAATGCACTATCTGAGAGTGTGGTGGAGGCAGGTTCAGTGAGTGTTTCGGATCTGGAATGCACTGTCTGAGAGTGTGGTGGAGGCAGGTTCAGGGAGTGTTTAGGATCTGGAATGCACTGTCTGAGAGTGTGGTGGAGGCAGGTTCAGTGAGTGTTTAGGATCTGGAATGCACTGTCTGAGAGTGTGGTGGAGGCAGGTTCAGGGAGTGTTTAGGATCTGGAACGCACTGTCTGAGAGTGTGGTGGAGGCAGGTTCAGTGAGTGTTTCGGATCTGGAATGCACTGTCTGAGAGTGTGGTGGAGGCAGGTTCAGTGAGTGTTTAGGATCTGGAATGCACTGTCTGAGAGTGTGGTGGAGGCAGGTTCAGGGAGTGTTTAGGATCTGGAATGCACTATCTGAGAGTGTGGTGGAGGCAGGTTCAGTGAGTGTTTCGGATCTGGAATGCACTGTCTGAGAGTGTGGTGGAGGCAGGTTCAGTGAGTGTTTAGGATCTGGAATGCACTGTCTGAGAGTGTGGTGGAGGCAGGTTCAGTGAGTGATTAGGATCTGGAATGCACTTTCTGAGAGTGTGGTGGAGGCAGGTTCAGTGAGTGTTTAGGATCTGGAATGCACTGTCTGAGAGTGTGGTGGAGGCAGGTTCAGTGAGTGTTTAGGATCTGGAATGCACTGTCTGAGAGTGTGGTGGAGGCAGGTTCAGTGAGTGTTTAGGATCTGGAATGCACTGTCTGAGAGTGTGGTGGAGGCAGGTTCAGTGAGTGATTAGGATCTGGAATGCACTGTCTGAGAGTGTGGTGGAGGCAGGTTCAGCGGGTGTTTAGGATCTGAAATGCACTGTCTGAGAGTGTGGTGGAGGCAGGTTCAGTGTGTGTTTAGGATCTGGAATGCACTGTCTGAGAGTGTGGTGGAGGCAGGTTCAGTGAGTGTTTAGGATCTGGAATGCACTGCCTGAGATTGTGGTGGAGGCAGGTTCCGTGAGTGTTTAGGATCTGGAATGCACTGTCTGAGAGTGTGGTGGAGGCAGGTTCAGTGAGTGTTTAGGATCTGGAATGCACTGTCTGAGAGTGTGGTGGAGGCAGGTTCAGTGAGTGTTTAGGATCTGGAATGCACTGTCTGAGAGTGTGGTGGAGGCAGGTTCAGTGAGTGTTTATGATCTGGAATGCACTGTCTGAGAGTATGATGGAGGCAGGTTCAGCGGGTGTTTAGGATCTGAAATGCACTGTCTGAGAGTGTGGTGGAGGCAGGTTCAGTGAGTGTTTAGGATCTGGAATGCACTGTCTGAGAGTGTGGTGGAGGCAGGTTCCGTGAGTGTTTAGGATCTGGAATGCACTGTCTGAGAGTGTGGTGGAGGCAGGTTCAGTGAGTGTTTAGGATCTGGAATGCACTGTCTGAGAGTGTGGTGGAGGCAGGTTCCGTGAGTGTTTAGGATCTGGAATGCACTGCCTGAGATTGTGGTGGAGGCAGGTTCCGTGAGTGTTTAGGATCTGGAATGCACTGTCTGAGAGTGTGGTGGAGGCAGGTTCAGTGAGTGTTTAGGATCTGGAATGCACTGCCTGAGATTGTGGTGGAGGCAGGTTCCGTGAGTGTTTAGGATCTGGAATGCACTGTCTGAGAGTGTGGTGGAGGCAGGTTCAGTGAGTGTTTAGGATCTGGAATGCACTGTCTGAGAGTGTGGTGGAGGCAGGTTCAGTGAGTGTTTAGGATCTGGAATGCACTGTCTGAGAGTGTGGTGGAGGCAGGTTCAGTGAGTGTTTATGATCTGGAATGCACTGTCTGAGAGTATGATGGAGGCAGGTTCAGCGGGTGTTTAGGATCTGAAATGCACTGTCTGAGAGTGTGGTGGAGGCAGGTTCAGTGAGTGTTTAGGATCTGGAATGCACTGCCTGAGATTGTGGTGGAGGCAGGTTCCGTGAGTGTTTAGGATCTGGAATGCACTGCCTGAGAGTATGGTGGAGGCAGGTTCAGTGAGTGTTTAGGATCTGGAATGCACTGTCTGAGAGTGCAGTGGAGGCAGGTTCAGTGAGTGTTTAGGATCTGGAATGCACTGTCTGAGAGCACGGTGGAGGCAGGTTCAGTGAGTGTTTAGGATCTGGAATGCACTGTCTGAGAGTGCAGTGGAGGCAGGTTCAGTGAGTGTTTAGGATCTGGAATGCACTGTCTGAGAGTGTGGTGGAGGCAGGTTCAGTGAGTGTTTAGGATCTGGAATGCACTGTCTGTGAGTGCAGTGGAGGCAGGTTCAGTGAGTGTTTAGGATCTGGAATGCACTGTCTGAGAGTGCGGTGGAGGCAGGTTCAGTGAGTGTTTAGGATCTGGAATGCACTGTCTGAGAGTGCAGTGGAGGCAGATTCAGTGAGTGTTTAGGATCTGGAATGCACTGTCTGAGAGTGCAGTGGAGGCAGGTTCAGTGAGTGTTTAGGATCTGGAATGCACTCTCTGAGAGTGTGGTGGAGGCAGGTTCAGTGAGTGTTTAGGATCTGGAATGCTCTGCCTGAGAGTGTGGTGGAGGCAGGTTCAGTGAGTGTTTAGGATCTGGAATGCAATGCCTGAGAGTGTGGTGGAGGCAGGTTCAGTGAGTGTTTAGGATCTGGAATGCACTGTCTGAGAGTGTGGTGGAGGCAGGTTCAGTGAGTGTTTAGGATCTGGAATGCACTGTCTGAGAGTGTGGTGGAGGCAGGTTCAGTGAGTGTTTAGGATCTGGAATGCACTGTCTGAGAGTGTGGTGGAGGCAGGTTCAGTGAGTGTTTAGGATCTGGAATGCACTGTCTGAGAGTGCGGTGGAGGCAGGTTCAGTGAGTGTTTAGGATCTGGAATGCTCTGTCTGAGAGTGTGGTGGAGGCAGGTTCAGTGAGTGTTTAGGATCTGGAATGCACTGTCTGAGAGTGTGGTGGAGGCAGGTTCAGTGAGTGTTTAGGATCTGGAATGCACTGTCTGAGAGTGTGGTGGAGGCAGGTTCAGTGAGTGTTTAGGATCTGGAATGCTCTGTCTGAGAGTGTGGTGGAGGCAGGTTCAGTGTGTGTTTAGGATCTGGAATGCACTGTCTGAGAGTGCGGTGGAGGCAGGTTCAGTGAGTGTTTAGGATCTGGAATGCTCTGTCTGAGAGTGTGGTGGAGGCAGGTTCAGTGTGTGTTTAGGATCTGGAATGCACTGTCTGAGAGTGTGGTGGAGGCAGTTTCAGTGAGTGTTTAGGATCTGGAAGGCACTGTCTGAGAGTGTGGTGGAGGCAGGTTCAGTGAGTGTTTAGGATCTGGAATGCACTGTCTGAGAGTGTGGTGGAGGCAGGTTCAGTGAGTGTTTAGGATCTGGAATGCACTGTCTGAGAGTGTGGTCGAGGCAGGTTCAGTGAGTGTTTAGGATCTGGAACGCACTGTCTGAGAGTGTGGTGGAGGCAGGTTCAGTGTGTGTTTAGGATCTGGAATGCACTGTCTGAGAGTGTGGTGGAGGCAGGTTCAGTGAGTGTTTAGGATCTGGAATGCACTGTCTGAGAGTGTGGTGGAGGCAGGTTCAGTGAGTGTTTCGGATCTGGAATGCACTGTCTGAGAGTGTGATGGAGGCAGGTTCAGCGGGTGTTTAGGATCTGGAATGCACTGTCTGAGAGTGTGGTGGAGGCAGGTTCAGTGAGTGTTTAGGATCTGGAATGCACTGTCTGAGAGTGTGGTGGAGGCAGGTTCAGCGAGTGTTTAGGATCTGGAATGCACTGTCTGAGAGTGTGGTGGAGGCAGGTTCAGTGAGTGTTTAGGATCTGGAATGCACTGTCTGAGAGTGTGGTGGAGGCAGGTTCTGCGAGTGTTTAGGATCTGGAATGCACTGTCTGAGAGTATGATGGAGGCAGGTTCAGCGGGTGTTTAGGATCTGAAATGCACTGTCTGAGAGTGTGGTGGAGGCACGTTCAGTGAGTGTTTAGGATCTGGAATGCACTGCCTGAGATTGTGGTGGAGGCAGGTTCAGTGAGTGTTTAGGATCTGGAATGCACTGTCTGAGAGTGCAGTGGAGGCAGGTTCAGTGAGTGTTTAGGATCTGGAATGCACTGTCTGAGAGCACGGTGGAGGCAGGTTCAGTGAGTGTTTAGGATCTGGAATGCACTGTCTGAGAGTGCAGTGGAGGTAGGTTCAGTGAGTGTTTAGGATCTGGAATGCACTGTCTGAGAGTGTGGTGGAGGCAGGTTCAGTGAGTGTTTCGGATCTGGAATGCACTGTCTGAGAGTGCGGTGGAGGCAGGTTCAGTGAGTGTTTAGGATCTGGAATGCACTGTCTGAGAGTGCGGTGGAGGCAGGTTCAGTGAGTGTTTAGGATCTGGAATGCACTGTCTGAGAGTGCAGTGGAGGCAGGTTCAGTGTGTGTTTAGGATCTGGAATGCACTGTCTGAGAGTGTGGTGGAGGCAGGTTCAGTGTGTGTTTAGGATCTGGAATGCACTGTCTGAGAGCACGGTGGAGGCAGGTTCAGTGAGTGTTTAGGATCTGGAATGCACTGTCTGAGAGTGCAGTGGAGGTAGGTTCAGTGAGTGTTTAGGATCTGGAATGCACTGTCTGAGAGTGTGGTGGAGGCAGGTTCAGTGAGTGTTTCGGATCTGGAATGCACTGTCTGAGAGTGCAGTGGAGGCAGGTCAGTGAGTGTTTAGGATCTGGAATGCACTGTCTGAGAGTGCGGTCGAGGCAGGTTCAGTGAGTGTTTAGGATCTGGAATGCACTGTCTGAGAGTGCAGTGGAGGCAGATTCAGTGAGTGTTTCGGATCTGGAATGCACTGTCTGAGAGTGCAGTGGAGGCAAGTTCAGTGTGTGTTTAGGATCTGGAATGCACTGTCTGAGAGTGCGGTGGAGGCAGGTTCAGTGAGTGTTTAGGATCTGGAACACACTGTCTGAGAGTGTGGTGGAGGCAGGTTCAGTGAGTGTTTAGGATCTGGAATGCACTGTTTGAGAGTGCGGTGGAGGCAGGTTCAGTGATTGTTTAGGATCTGGAATGCACTGTCTGAGAGTGCGGTGGAGGCAGGTTCAGTGAGTGTTTAGGATCTGGAATGCTCTGCCTGAGAGTGTGGTGGAGGCAGGTTCAGTGAGTGTTTAGGATCTGGAACGCACTGTCTGAGAGTGTGGTGGAGGCAGGTTCAGTGAGTGTTTAGGATCTGGAATGCACTGTCTGAGAGTGTGGTGGAGGCAGGTTCAGTGAGTGTTTAGGATCTGGAATGCTCTGCCTGAGAGTGTGGTGGAGGCAGGTTCAGTGAGTGTTTAGGATCTGGAATGCACTGTCTGAGAGTGTGGTGGAGGCAGGTTCAGTGAGTGTTTAGGATCTGGAATGCACTGTCTGAGAGTGTGGTGGAGGCAGGTTCAATTGAAGCATTCAAAAGTGAATTAGACTGTTACTGAAAAGGAGGAATGTGCATGGTTACGGTGAGAAGGCGGGGGAATGGCACTACGCGGAGTGCTGATTTGGAGAGCCGGTACAGACACGATGGGACGAATAGCCTCCTTTTGCGCTGCAACAGTTCTGAGATTCTGTGAACACAAAGAACACATTTCAGCCCTACTGTGCTGACCTCATAGAATCATAGAATGACACAGTGCAGGAGGCCATTCAGTCTTTCGTGTCTGTGCTTGCTCTTTGAAAGAGTTCTCCAATTAGTTCCACTTCCCTGCTCTGTCCTCATCGCCCTTCAAACTTTTCCTTTTCAAAAATGTATATGATTCTCTTTTGACAGTTACTATTGAATCTGCTTGCACTGCCCTTTTAGACAGCGCATTCCAGATCACAACAACTCATCGTGTAAACCTTCCAGACCTCAGACCACCTCTGCTTTTTTTGACAATCACCTTGCACGTGTGTTCTTTGGCTATTGGCCTTCTGCCAGTGGAAACTATTATTCCTTATTTACTCTATTAAAACACTTCAAGATTGAACACCTCTGTAAAATCTCCCTTCACACTCTCTGCTCAAATCGCAGATTCTCGTTTGTGGAATGTATGTGTCACTGGCCAAGCCAGCATTTATTGCACATCCCTAATTGCCCTTGAGAAGGTGGTGGTGAGCTGCCTGCTTGAACTGCTGCAGTCCTTGTTGGGTAGGTACACCCACAGTGCTGTTCGGAAGGGAGTTCCAGGATTTTGACCCAGTGACAGTGAAGGAACGGTGATATAGTTCCAAGTCAGGATGGTGTGTGACTTGGATGGGAACTTGCAGGTGGTGGTGTTCACATCGTCTGCTGCCCTTGTCCTTATAGGTGGTAAAGGTCATTGGTTTGGAAGGTGCTGTCAAAGGAGCCTTGGTGAGTTGCTGCAGTGCATCTTGTAGATGGTACACACTGCTGCCACTGTGCGTCATTGGTGGAGGGAGTGAATGTTTGTCGATGGGGTGCCAATCAAGCGGGCTGCTTTGTCCTGGATGGTGTTGAGCTTCTTGAGTGTTGTTGGAGCTGCACCCATCCAGGCAAGTGGAGAGTATTCCATCACACTCCTGACTTGTGCCTTGTAGATGGTGGACAGGCTTTGGGGAGTCAGGAGGTGAGTTACTCGCTGCAGAATTCCTAGCCTCTGACCTGCTCTTGTAGCTGTGGTATTTGTGTGGCTGGTCCAGTTAATTTTCAGGCCAATGGTAAACCCCAGGATGTTGATGGTGGGGGATTCAGTGATGGTAATGCCATTGAATGTCAAGGGGAGATGGTTCGATTCTCTTTTGTTTGATATTGTCATTGCCTGGCACTTTTACGACAATCGATGATAGGTTCATGGCACTGTTACTGAGACTAGCTTTCAATTCTAGATTTTTTATTCATTAATTGAACTTATTAATTAATTGAATTTTAATTCTCCCAGCTGCTGTGGTAGGATTTGAACCCATTTCCCAGGGCATTGGCCTGGGCCTCTGGAGTACTAGTGCAGCAACATTACCCCTATGCCACAATCTCCCCTCTCTCTATATATCTTTCTCACTTTCTATCTGTAGAACACACCCAGCAATGTGATGGTGCCTTTATTTTTTCTTAGCTCTAACTAAATAGATTCTGTTCTTGCCACCTGCAGGACATCGGCCCGAATTTTATGCTGCCCCAGCGGGTTGGATGGTGGCGTGTGGGTGGCCACTTAAGAGTCCTCGCCCGCCTCCATGGATATTTTACCCATGGCAAGTGGGTGTGCTGGGGATGTGAAAGGCCACCCAGCGATGGCTGCTGGCCTTTCAGCGCTCCGAGGTGGGGGCATGGCAGTCAGGCCCGATTGAGGGCCACCCCCACCTCCCAACCTTCCCCCAGGATCCAAGACGGCCCCCTCCCCCCCAAACGACCACCCTAGCCTCACCAGGGCACGACTGATCCCCCTGGTGAGGCAACCCAAACTTACCCACTCTCTCAGGTCCATGACATCGGCTGGGCTGCAGTCCCAGCAGTGGCCACCGCTCCCAGTGGTGCTGCTGAGACTAAGGGCAGCCGGCCTGCTGATTGGCCAGCAGCTCACTGAGGCGGGACCTCTTCCCTCAAGTGGGTGGAAGTCCCGTCTCGGGCCAATTAAAGCCTGGGGATCCGTAAAATACGGGATGGATCCCCAGGCTGGGCGGATGTGGGTTCGTCACTGACATTTACGTCCGGCTCCCGTCCGCTCTCTGTAGAATTCCGGCCATCCTCTTTCTCCAGTGCTATGATATTCTCCTTAATCAATATCAATACTGCCACCCCTCCTCCTTTCTTTCCTCCCCTATCTTTCCTGAACATCTTGTATCCAGGAATATTTATACCCATCTAGCCTTTTTTTTGAGCAAGGTTTCCAGTATTGCCATGACATCATATTTCCCCATAGCTATCTGTGCTTGCAGTTCACCAACCTTATTTACCACACTCCATGCATAGTAAACCTAATTTAGACTTTATTGTCATAGAGAAATACAGCACTGAAACAGGACCTTTGGCCCAACGGGTCTGTGCTGACCAACAACCACCCATTTATACTAATCCTACATTAATCCCATATTCCTTACCACACCCCCACCATTCTCCTAACACCTACCTACACTATTTACCATGGCTAATTTACCTACCAACCTGCAAGGCTGTGGGAGGAAACTGGAACACCCGGCAGAAACCCACACAGTCACAGGGAGAACTTGCAAACTCCACAGAGGCAGTACCCAGAACTGAACCTGGGTCACTCGAGCTGTGAGGCTGCAGTGCTAACCACTGCGCCACTGTACCACCCCATCACTGTGCCTCTGTGCCACCCTACTACTGCGCCACTGTGCTGCCCTGTGTGTGTTCCTTCTTATTCTGACCCCACCTAATACCTTGCTATTTCTTATTCTAATGTTATCTATCTTTATGCACCTTGTTTTTTCTCTATAATCTTACCTCTTGGGTTCCTGCGCCTCTGCCAAGTTAATTTAAACCCTCCCCAATTGCACTAGCAAATCACTCTGCAAGGAAATTAGTCCCAGCTCTGTTCAGGTGCAACCTGTCTGGCCTGTACAAGTCCCATCTTCCCCTAAACCGATCCCAGGAATCTCAAGCACTCCCTCCTGCACCATCTCTCCAACCACACATTCATCTGCTTTATCCTCCTATTTCTATACTCACCTGCATGTGGTACTGGGAGTAATTGAGAGATACTGAGGTACTGAGAGATCATTACCTTTGAGGTCCTGCTTGTTAATTTCTTACCTAGCTCCCTAAACTCTGCCTGCAGGACCTCATCCCTCTTTCTACCTATGTCATTAATACTGATATGAATCAGGACTGTTGGCTGTTCACCCTCCCCCTCAGTGCTGCACTTGACCCTGGCACCAGGAAGGCAACATACCATCCTGGAATCATGTCTGTAGCTGTAGCAGTGCCTGTCCATTCCCCTAACAATAGAATCTCCGATCACTGTTGCTTTTCCAACTTTCCTCCTGCACCCTGCACCCCCACTACCCCCACCCCGCCTCCCGTCCTGTATAGTTGAGCCACTTTGATGTTATGGACTTGGCCCTGGCTGAAAACCCACGAGGAAGCATCACTCTTCCCAGATGTTAGTGTTGTATCTGTACTGGAACATCTAGGCTATGGGCCCAGCTAGTTCTGGACACTATCCTTCAGTCCTACAATTGGAATGTTGTCAGGGCCCTTAGCCTTAGCAGTATCCAATGCCTTCAACTATTTCTTGATATCATGTGGAGTGAATCGGATTGGCTGAAGACTGACACCTGTGATGCTGGGGACCTCAGGAGGAGGCCGAGATGGATCATCCACTCTGCACTACGGTTGCAAATGCTTCAGCCTTGTTTTTTGCACTGATGTGCTGGGCTCGATCATCATTGTGGATGGGGATGTTTGTGGAGCCACCTCCTCTGGATAGTTGTTTAATTGTCCACCACCCTTCACGACTAGATGCTCTAAACTGTTTGTTGTGGGATCCCTTAGCTCTGTCTATTGCATGCTGCTTCCTGTTTTGGACAAAAGATACAGGGGGAATATAAGGAAGCACTTTTTTACGCAGTGGGTCATAATGACCTGGAACTCACTGCCCACAAGGCTGTTGGATGCGGAGAAGATCAATGACCAAGAGAAAGTTGCATGGGCACTTGGGAGAAATAGACTTGCAGAGCTATGGGAATTAAGTGGGGTAATGGGACTGACTGCACAGCTCCATGGAGAGCCAGCATGGACTCAATGAGCCGAATGGCCTTCTTCTGTGCTCTATATGACTCTATGCAAGTAGTCCTGTGTTGTAGCTTCACCAGGTTAACACCTCATTTTGAGGTATGCCTGGTGTTGCTCCTGGCATGCCCTCCTGCACTCCTTATTGAACCAGGATTGGTCTCCTGGCTTGATGGTAATGGTAGAGTGGGGGATATGCCGGGCCATGAGGTTACAGATTGTGGTTGAGTACAGTTCTGCTGCTGCTGATGGCCCACAGTGCCTCATGGATGCCCAGTTTTGAGCTGCTAGATCTGAAATCTATCCCATTTAGCACAGTGGTAGTGCCGTACAGCCACAATGGATGGTATCCTCAATGTGAAATCAGGACTTTGTCTCCACAAGGACAGTGCGGTGGTCACACCTACCAATACAGTCCTGGGCAGATACATCTACGGCAAGTATATTGATGAGGGTGAGGTCAAGCAGGCTTTTCCCTTTTGTTGTTTCCCTCAGCTCCTGCTACAAGCCCAGTCTGGCAGCTGTGCCCTTCAGGATTCAGCCAGCTTGGTCAGTAGTGGTGCTACCAAGCCATCTTTGGTGATGGACAATTAAGTCCCCCAACATTCTGTGCCCTTGCTTTCCCAACCTTCCTCCTGCACCCCGGCCACACACCCCCCCACCACCCCTCCCCCCCCCACCGCCCTGTATAGAAGCATCCTCAGTGCTTCATCCATGTGGGGTTCAACATGGAGGAGTACTAACTCATCATCTGAGAGGTGGCAGTATATGGTAATCAGCAGAAGGTTTCCTTGCCCATGTTTGACCTGATGTCATAAGACTTCATGGGGTCCAGAGTCAGTGTTGAGGACTCCCAGGGCAACTCCCTCACAACTGTATACCAGCATGCCGCCACCTCTGATGGGTCTGTTCCACTGCTGGGCAGACCATACCCAGGGATGGTGATGGAGGGGTCTGGGACATTGCTTGACCAGTCTGTGGGATAGATCTCCCAATTTTGGCACAAATCTCCAGATGTTAGTACGGAAGGCTTTGCAGGCTGTGCCTTTGTTGTTTCCAGTGCCTAGGTCAATGCCTAGGGTGGTCCATCCAGTTTTACGCTTATTCGACCTTTCTGTAGTAGTTTGGTACAACAGAGTATCTTGCTAGGCCATTTCAGAGGGCATTTAAGAGTCAACCACATTGCTGTGGGTCTGGGGTCACATGTAGGCCAGACCAGGAAAGGACAGCAAATTTCTTCTCCTGGAGGATATTGGTGAACCAGGTGGATTTTTACAGCCATCCAGTAGTTTCATGGTCATGTTATTCATGCTAGCTTTTTATTCTAAATTTATTTAATTAACTGAATTTAACTGCCAGGTGGGATTTGAACTCGTATCTCCAGATCAGTCCAAACATTGGATTACAGTCCAGTAACATGACCACTATGCTACCGTACCCATCATGTATTATAATATATAATAGGAGTTAAACTTGAGCATCAGAGGGGCACTGACTACACTCATCTACACTCAGTACAAATAAATCTTTTAGAGACATAGGAACAGGAGTAGGCCATTCAGCCCCTCGAGCCTGTTCTGTAATTCATTGAGATCATGGCTGATCTGTGGCCTAACTCCATTTACCCACCTTTGCTCCATCTCCTTTGATAACTTTCGTGAACTAAGATCTACCAGTGTCAGATTTAAAATTAATAATTGATCCAGCATCAATTACCTTGTGCAGAACAGAGTTCCAAACTTTGACCACCCTTTCCATGAAGAAGAGTTTCCTAATTTCACCCATGAAAGCTCTGGCTCTAATTCTTAGTCAATGCCTCCGAGTCCGAGGCTCCCCAACCACTTTAATATCTTGAAAACTTTCATTGTCAGCCCTTAAGCTAAATTCCAGAGAATACAACCCGAAATTGTGGAATGTCTCCTCATAATTAACCCTTGGAGTCCGGGTATCATTCTGGTAAATCTACACTGTACTCCCTCCAAGGCCAATATTTCCTTGCTAAGGTGTGGTGCTCAGAACTGCTCACAGTAACTCCAGGTGTGGTCTAACCAGGGCTTTGTATAATTGAAGCATGACTTCTACCCCCTTGTATTCTAATCCTCTAGATATTAAGACCAGCATTCCATTAGCCTTTTTGATTATTTTATGTACCTGTTCCTGACATTTTAATAATCTATGTACCTGGACCTCCGAGTCTCTTTGGATCGCCACTGTTTCTAGCTTTTCACCATTTAGAAAGTACTGTGTTCTATCCTTTCTAGGTCCAAAATGGATGACCTCACATTTGTCTACATTGAAATCCATTTGTCACAGCTTTGTCCATTTACTTAATATATCAATATCTCTTTGCCATTTTACACTTCCGTCTACAGTGCTTACAATGCCACTTATTTTGTGTCATTGGCAAATTTGGATATGTGGGTTTCTACCTCATCATCTGAGTCATTAATAAATACAGTGAATAGTTGAGGCCTCAACACAGATCCATGTGGGACACCAATAGTCACATCCCGTCAATTAGAGTACCTGCCCATCATCCCTACTCTCTGTCTCCTGTCACTCAGCCAATTTCCAAACCAGGTCAATAATTTGCTTTCAATTCCATGAGCTTCAAATTTAGCTAACAGTCTCTTATGAGGGATTTTATCAAATGCATTCTTGAAGTTCATATAAATAACATCCATAGACATTCCCCTGTCCACTACCTCAGTCACCTCTTCAATCAGAATCATCTGGCATGACAGTTCTTTACTAATCTATGCTGACTGTGTCTGATCAGCTGTGTGGAAACGCCGAGAACTGGGAGCAGATAAACTCAGCACGCGGCTCGGGGCCTTCACTTACCTTCAGGAGCGGAGAGCTGTCGGACCTGTGTGAGAGCAGTCGGACCTGTGTGAGAGCAGTTGGATCTGTGTGAGAGCAGTCGGACCTGTGTGAGAGCAGTCGGACCTGTGTGAGAGCTGTCGGACCTGTGTGAGAGCAGTCGGACCTGTGTGAGAGCTGTCGGATCTGTGTGAGAGCTGTCGGATCTGTGTGAGAGCAGTCGGACCTGTGTGAGAGCTGTCGGATCTGTGTGAGAGCTGTCGGATCTGTGTGAGAGCAGTCGGATCTGTGTGAGAGCAGTCGGATCTGTGTGAGAGCTGTCGGACCTGTGTGAGAACAGTCGGACCTGTGTGAGAGCTGTCGGATCTGTGTGAGAGCTGTCGGACCTGTGTGAGAGCTGTCGGACCTGTGTGAGAACAGTCGGACCTGTGTGAGAGCTGTCGGATCTGTGTGAGAGCTGTCGGACCTGTGTGAGAGCAGTTGGAACTGTGTGAGAACAATCGGACCTCTTCAAGCACGCCGGAGTTTTTGGAAAAAAAAGCCAATAGTGACGGCTCAGGAAAGCTACAAGGTGATTGGTTGGTGAGTAACTGCTGTTAGGGAATAACTCTAAATAGCTGGGTAAGTAACTGAAGTAAAGGGAAAGGTTTCAGTTTTTTTTTAATATAGTAGGTAGTGGTTTTTTTAGGGAATCAAGGTCCCGTGTGTAGATAATCTAATTTTTGGGTAATTTAAGGGGATAAATTAAATTAAGGGTAAGTCATGGCAGGGCAGCTCGGCAGTGTGGAATGCTCCTCCTGTGTAATGTGGGAAGTCAGGGACACTTCCAGTGTCCAGGGAGAACACGTGTGCAGGAAGTGTCTCCAGCTGCAGCTACTCAAAATGTGCGTTTCGGATCTGGAGCAGATCTGGGGACACTGTGGAGCATCCGTGAAGCTGAGATCATCGTGGATAGCACGTACAGGGAGGGGGTCACACCACAGGTAAAGACTGCTCAGACAGAAAGGGAATGGGTGACTGCCAGGCAGAGTAGAAGAACTAAGCAGGTAGTGCAGGAGTCCCCTGGGTCCATCTCCCTCTCTAATAGATTTTTCACTTTGGATACTGTTGTGGGAGATAGCTTCTCAGGGGAATGCAGCAAGAGCCAAGTCTGTGGCGCCACAGGTGGCTCAGCTGCACAAGAGGGGAGGAAAAAAAGTGGGAGAGCTATAGTGTTAGGGGATTCTATCGTAAGGGACACAGATAGGTGTTTCTGTGGCCGCAAACGTGACTCCAGGATGGTATGTTGCCTTCCTGGTGCTAGGATCAAGGATGTCTCGGAGCAGCTGCAGGACATTCTGAAGGGGGAGGGTGAACAGTCAGAGGTCGTGGTTCACATTGGTACCAACGACATAGGTAGAAAGAGGGATGAGGTCCTACAACAAGAATTTAGGGAGCTAGGTAGCAGATTAAAAAGCAGGACCTCTAAGGTTGTAATCTCTGGATTACTCCCAGTGCCATGTGCTAGTGAGTTTAGAAATAGGAGGATAGAGCAGATGTTGCAGGAGGGAGAGCTTTAGTTTCCTGGATCACTGGGACTGTTTCTGGAAAAGGTGGGACCTGTACAAGTTGGACGGGTTGCACCTGAACCAGAATGGGACCAGCGCCCTTGCTGGGAGGTTTGCAAGTGCTGCTGTGGGGGGTTTAAACTAATTTGTCAAGGGGATGGGATACAGAGTGAAGGTACAGTAAGGGGTGGTACACAGTCAAATATAGAAGAGAAACTGAGTCAGTCTGGAAGGCAGAGCAAATATAGACCTGTTAAGGCACAAGTGAAAAATACAAGGCTGGATTGCATCTATTTTAATGCAAGGAGTCTTACTAGTAAGGCAGATGAATTGAGGGCATTAATTAACACATGGGATTATGATATTATTGCTATCACAGAGACATGGTTGAGGGAGGGGCAGGACTGGCAGCTCAATATTCCAGGGTATAGAATCTTCAGACATGAAGGGGAGGGTGTAAAACAGGAGGTAACATTGCACTGTTGATCAAGGATCCACTTACTGCAGTAAGGAGGGATAATATCTTAGAAGATTCCTCAAATGAGGCCATATGGGTAGAAATTAAAAACAAAAAGGGGACAATCACCCGGCTGGGAGTGTACTACAGACCTCCAAACAGTCAGGGAGAGATAGAAGAGCAGATATGTAGGCAAATCTCAGAGAGGTGTAAAAATAATAGGGTAATAATAGTAGGGGATTTCAACTTCCCCAATATTAACTGAGATAGTCTTAGGGTAGGCAGTAGCGTAGTGGTATTATCACTGGACTAGTAACCCAGAGACCCAGGGTATTGCTCTGGAGACATGGGTTGGAATCCCACCACAGCAGAAGGTGGAATTTGAATTTAATTAATAAATCTGGAATTAAAAGCTAGTCTAATGATGGCCATGAAACCATTGTCGATTGTTGTAAAAACCCATCTGGTTCACGAATGTCCTTTAGGGAAGGAAATCTGCTGTCCTTACCTGGTCTGGCCTACATGTGACTCCAGACCCACAGCAATGTGGTTAACTCTTACATGCCCTCTGAAATGGCCTAGCAAGCCACTCAGTTATATCTAACCGCCACGAAGTCAATAAAAAGGAATGAAACCGGACGGACCACCCGGCATCGACCTAGGCACCAGAAACAACAACGGCAAACCCAGCCCTTTCGACCCTGCAAAGTCCTCCTTACTAACATCTGGGGGTTTGTGCCAAAGTTGGAAGAGCTGTCCCACAGACTAGTCAAGCAACAGCCTGACATAGTCATACTCACGGAATAATACCTGACAGACAATGTCCCAGACACTGCCATCACCATCCCCGGGTATGTCCTGTCCCACTGGCAGGACAGACCCACCAGAGGTGGTGGCACAGTGGTATACAGTAGGGAGGGAGTTGCCCTGGGAGTCCTCAACATCGACTCCGGACCCTATGAAGTCTCATGGCATCAGGTCAAACATGGACAAGGAAACCTCCTGCTGATTACCATCTACCGCCCTCCCTCAGCTGATGACTCAGTACTCCTCCATGTTGAACACCACTTGGAGGAAGCACTGAGGGTGGCAAGGGCACAAAATGTACTCTGGGTGGGGACTTCAATGTCCATCACCAAGAGTGGCTCGGTAGCACCAATACTGACCGAGCTGGTCATGTCCTAAAGGACATTGCTGCTAGACTGGGTCTGCGGCAGGTGGTGAGGGAACCAACATGAGGGAAAAACATACTTGACCTCGTCCTCACCAATCTGCTTGTCGCAGATGCTTCTGTCCATGACTGTGTTGGTAGGAGTGACCACCGCACAGTCCTTGTGGAGACGAAGTCCTGCCTTCACATTGAGGATACCATCCATCGTGTTGTGTGGCACTACCACTGTGCTAAATGGGATAGATTTTGAACAGATCTAGCATTGCAAAACTGGGCATCCATGAGGTGCTGTAGGCCATCAGCAGCAGCAGAATTGTACTCAACCACAATCTGTAACCTCATGGCCCGGCAGATCTCCCACTCTACCATTACCATCAAGCCAGGAGACCAACCCTGGTTCAATGAAGAGTGCAGGAGGGCATGCCAGGAGCAACACCAGGCATACCTCAAAATGAGGTGTCAACCTGGTGAAGCTACAACACAGGACTATCTGCGTGCCAAACTGCGTAAGCAGCATGCAATAGACAGAGCTAAGTGATCCCATAACCAACGGATCAGATCTAAGCTCTGCAGTCCTGCCACATCCAGCCGTGAATGGTGGTGGACGATTAAACAACTAACTGGAGGAGGTGGCTCCACAAGTATCCCCATCTTCAATGATGGGGGAGCCCAGCACATCAGTGCGAAAAATAAGGCTGATGCATTTGCAACAATCTTCAGCCAGAAGTGCCAAGTTGATGATCCATCTCGGCCTCCTCCTAAAGTCCCCAGCATCACAGATGCCAGACTTCAGCCAATTCGATTCACTCCGCGTGATATCAAGAAACGACTGAAGGCACTGGATACTGCAATAAAAGCAAAATACTGCGGATTCTGGAAATCTGAAATAAAAACAAGAAATGCTGGAACCACTCAGCAGGTCTGGCAGCATCTGTGGAAAGAGAAGCAGAGTTAACATTTCAGGTCAGTGACCCTTCATCGGTTCCGATGAAGGGTCACTGACTCGAAACGTTAACGCTGCTTCTCTTTCCACAGATGCTGCCAGACCTGCTGAGTGGTTCCAGCATTTTTTGTTTTTATTATAGCACTGGATACTGCAAAAGCTATAGGCCCTGACAATATTCCGGCAATAGTACTGAAGGCCTGTGCTCCAGAACTTGCCGCGCCCCTAGCCAAGCTGTTCCAGTACAGCTACAGCACTGGCATCTACCCGGCAATGTGGAAAATTGCCCAGGTATGTCCTGTACACAAAAAGCAAGTCCAACCCGGTCAATTACCACCCTATCAGCCTACTCTCTATCATCAGTAAAGTGATGGAAGGTGTCATCAACAGTGACATCAAGCAGCACTTGCTTAGCAATAACCTGCTCAATGATGCTCAGTTTGGGTACCGCCAGGGCCACTCAGCTCCTGACCTCATTACAGCCTTGGTTCAAACATGGACAAAAGAGCTGAACTCAAGAGGTGAGGTGAGAGTGACTCCCCTTGCCATCAAGGCAGCATTTGACCGAGTATGGCATCAAGGAGCCCTAGCAAAACTGGAGTCAATGGGAATCAGTGGGAAAACTCTCCGCTGGGTGGAGTCATACCTAGCACAAAGGAAGATGGTTGTGGTTGTTGGAGGTCAATCATCTGAGCTAAAGGACATCACTGTAGGGGTTCCTCAGGGTAGTGTCCTAGGCCCAACCATCTTCAGCTGCTTCATCAATGACTTTCCTTTAATCATAAGGTCAGAAGTGGGGATGTTCACTGATGATTGCACAATGTTCAGCACCATTCACGACTCCTCAGATACTGAAGCAGTCTGTGTAGAAATGCAGCAAGACCTGGACAATATCCAGGCTTGGGCTGATAAGTGGCAAGTAACATTTTCACCACACAAGTGCCAGGCAATGACCATCTCTAACAAGAGAGAATCTAACCATCTCCCCTTGACATTCAACGGCATTACCATCGCTGAATCTCCCACCATCAACATCCTAGGGGCTACCATTGATCAGAAACTGAACTGGAGTAGCCATATAAATACCGTGGCTACAAAAGCAGGTCAGAGGCTAGGAATTCTGCAGCGAGTAACTCACCTCCTGACTCCCCAAAGCCTGTCCACCATCTACAAGGCACAAGTCAGGAGTGTGATGGAATACTCTCCACTTGCCTGGATGGGTGCAGCTCCAACAACACTCAAGAAGCTCAACACCATCCAGGACAAAGCGGCCCACTTGATTGGCACCCCATCTACAAACATTCACTCCCTCCACCACCGATGCACAGTGGCAGCAGTGTGTACCATCTACAAGATGCACTGCAGCAATGCACCAAGGCTCCTTTGACAGCACCTTCCAAACCCGCGACCTCTACCAACCAGAAGGACAAGGGCAGCAAATGCATGGGAACACCACCACCTGCAAGTTCCCCTCCAAGTCACAGACCATCCTGACTTGGAACTATATCGCCGTTCCTTCACTGTCGCTGGGTCAAAATCCTGGAACTCCCTTCCGAACAGCACTGTGGGTATACCTACCCCAAATGACTGCAGCGGTTCAAGAAGGCAGTTCACCACCACCTTCTGAAGGGCAATTAGGGATGGGCAATAAATGCTGGCCTAGCCAGCGACGCCCACATCCCCGAATGAATGAAAAAAAAAGTGCAAAAGGCCTAAAGGGGGCGGAATTCTTAAGATGCATACAGGAGAGGTTTTTGAGCCAGTATGTAGAAAGTCCTACAAGAGAAGGGGCAGTACTGGACCTAATCCTAGGGAATGAAGCCGGACAAGTGGTAGAAGTGTCAGTGGGGGAGCATTTCAGGGATAGTGACCATTACTCTGTAAGATTTAAGGTAGTTATGGAAAAGGACAAAGACAGACCGAAAATAAAGGTACTGAATTGGGGGAAGGCCGATTTCGATATGATAAAACAGAATATGGCCAAAGTGGACTGGGAACAGCTACTTGTAGGAAAGTCTACATCAGACCAGTGGGAGTCATTCAAAGAGGAAATAGTGAGGGTTCAGAGCCAACATGTACCCGGTAAGGTGAAGGGTAGGACCAACAAGTCCAGCAAACTCTGGGATACAGAGGATTGGATCAAGAAAAAAAGGCAGCTTATGGCAGATTCAGAGTGCTGAAAACAGCGGAGGCCTTGGAGGAGTAGAGAAAATGTAGGGGGGGTACTTAAAAAAGTAATTAGGAGAGTGAAGAGGGGACATGAAAAAACACTGGCAGGCAAGGTAAAGGAAAATCCTAAGGCATTTTATAAGTATATTAAGGGCAAGAGGATAAGTAGGGAAAGAGTAGGGCCCATTAGGGACCAAGGTGGCAATCTGTGTGTGGAACTGGAGGATATAGGTGAGGTTTTAAATGAATACTTTTCATCTGTGTTCACTATGGAGAAGTACAATGTAGGTATAGAGATCAGTGTGGGGGATTGTGATATAATTGAACATATTAGCATTGAAAGGGAGGAAGTATTAGCTGTTTTAGTGGGCTTAAAAGTGGATAAATCCCCAGGCCCAGATGAGATGTATCCCAGGCTATGAGAGGCAAGGGAGGAGATAGCAGGGGCTCTAACACAAATTTTCAAATCCTTTCTGGACACAGGAGAGGTACCAGAGGACTGGAGGACAGTGAATGTGATACCATTATTCAAGAAGGGTAGTAGGGGTAAACCAGGTAATTACAGGCCAGTGAGTCTAACATCAGTGGTTGGGAAACTATTGGAAAAAATTCTGAGGGACAGGATTAATCTCCACTTGGAGAGACAGGGATTAATCAGGGATAATTAGTATGGCTTTGTCAGGGGGAGATCGTGTCTAACTAACTTGATTGAATTTTTCGAAGAGGTGACTAGATGTGTAGATGAGGGTAAAGCAGTTGATGTAGTCTACATGGATTTCAGTAAAGCTTTTGATAATGTCCTGTTGGCCAGGGACTGCAAGAAATACAGAATCAGTTACAAACTGCTGGGATTGTTTGACCTATAGTAACCTAGAGCTCGGACACTGGCCTGTGCTGGTAAAAACCAGTTTGAACTAATTACTTTATGAGACAAGACAAAGGATCGATCACAGGAAAACAGCCTTATTTGGACACGGTGTGATACCGGGGTCTTTGGGCCTGGGCAATTAAGAGAAGATGTGAACGAGGTGAGCAGGCTTAAACCAACCGGAAAGAGACAGCTCAAATTTGGAGAGATAAGAGGGAGGATAAGAAGAGAGCTTTTTGGGCATAGAGCCAGCGAAAACTCTGGAGATCAACCATCGTGGAAGTGGAAGACCCTGCGTGAGCAACGCGGTGACGACGTAGAAGAGAGAGAGAGAACGGAATGCCTGGCCAGCGTTAACTCACCCTTTTTTGGGTATTATCCTTAGTTTTCTGTGACTCGGTCAGGGAAAGGTCAGAGGAACCTAGTGGGTGCTTATGAATTCTAGCTAGTTTTGTTATTAACTGTATAACTCAGTTGGAGTTGCATGCTTTTGTCTAACTAAGTGTATAAGCCTTATTCTTACATTGGACAACAACGTGAATAAAGTAAATTGATAGTTTAAAAAAAACTGAGTTTCCTCCTCTTTGTACTAAGCCATTAACTGTAGCTGTGGATTAAGCTGGAGGGTGGCTCTCTTGTAACCTGATATCCCAAACATCCAGCCTGAGCCTCAATTAAGAGGACTTCAGTCCCATGTGACGGCCAGGATCAAGTGGGTATCGGGAATAAAGGGGACAAGGGGGAGTTGACTCCATGCCACGGTTTACAGTCCCGCATGGGAGATTGGTTAAGAAGGTAAGAGCCCATGGGATCCAGGGCAATTTGGCAAATTGGATCCAAAATCCAAAAGTGGCAGGAGGCAGAGAGTGATGATCGAGGGTTGTTTCTGCGATTGGAAGCCTGTGACCAGTGGTGTACCACAGGGGTCGGTGCTGGGACCCTTGCTGTTTGTAGTGTACATTAATGATTTAGACATGAATATAGGAGGTATGATAAGTATGTTTGCAGATGACATGATTGGTGGTGTCGTAAATAGTGAGGAGGAAAGCCCTAGATTACAGGATGATATAGATGGTCTGGTAAGATGGGCAGAGCAGTGGCAAATAGAATTTAATCCTGAGAAGTGTGAGGTGGTGCATTTTGGGAGGATTAACAAGGCAAGGGAATACACAATGGGTGGTAGGACCCTAGGAAATACAGAGGGTCAGAGGGACCTTAGTGTACTTGTCCATAGATCACTGAAGGCAAGGGCACAGGTAGATAAGATGGTTAGGAAGGCATTTGGGATACTTGCCTTTATTAGCTCAGGCATAGAATATAAGAGCAGGGAGGTTATGATGGAGCTGTATAAAACGCTAGTTAGGCCACAGCTGGAGTACTGTGTACAGTTCTGGTCACCACACTATAGGAAGGATATGATTGTACTGAAGAGGGTGCAGAGGAAATTCACCAGGATGTTGCCTGGGCTGGAGCATTCCAGCTATGAAGAGAGACTGAAAAGGCTAGGGCTGTTTTCCTTAGAACAGAGAAGGCTGAGGGTGGACCTGATTGAGGTATACAAAATTATGAGGAGCATTGATAGGTTAGATAAGAAGAAACTTTTTCCCTTAGCGGAGGGGTCAATAACCAGGGAGCATAGATTTAATGTAAGGGGCAGGAGGTTTGGAGGGGATTTGAGGAAAAAGATTTTCACTCAGTGGGTGGTTGGAATCTGGAACACACTGCCTGAAGAGGTGCTAGAGACAGGAACCCTCACAACATTTAAGAAGTATTTAGATGAACACTTGAAATGCCATAGCATACAAGGCTACGGGCCAAGTGCTGGAAAATGGGATTAGAATAGTTAGGTGCTTGATGGCCGGCACAGACACAATGGGCCGAAGGGCCTGTTTCTGTGCTGTGTAACTCTATGACTCTAAAACTTTCAAGGTGTTCAGTCTCTCTATCTTTAATGATGAACTCTAGTAATTTCTCAACAATAGTTGTTAGCCTAACTGGCTGTAATTTCCTGGTTTTCCCTTCTTGTCTTTCTTAAACAGCAGAGTGACATGCACTTTCGCAATCTAATAAAATGGTTCCTAAATCAAGAGAACTTTGGAATATTATAGTTTGGGCATTTGCAATGTTCCCACTTACTCCCTGGGGTGGAAACGACCTGGTCCCAGGAATTTGTCACTCGTACTGCCATTATTTTCTTCCTTACTGTCATTTAGCTTATGTTAATTTTGGTGAATCCCTGTTTCTTGATTCGGGATCTCTGGCATGCTGGCCTTTTCCTCTATGCTGTAAATACTGACACAAAGTAATTATTCAGCATGTCTGCCATTTGTTATTTTCATTGACAATATCATTGTTATCAGTTGTCAAGAGGCCCACATTTGTTCGACCACCTTTTTCCTAATATAATTGTAAAAAAATGTTGATGGTGATTTTGGTCTCCCTTGCAAGTTTCTTTTCATACTCGCTTTTTGTATCTCTATATGTTTTGTCACTCTTTGCTGCTTTTTGTATCGTTCCCATTCACCAGGATCTGTGATATTTTTTGCATTCTGTCTACTTTTCCTTTTCGTTTTATGTTGTCCGTTACATCATTTGTTTCTCATGGCTGTTTTTTTGGCAAGTAGAGCTCTTGTCCCTTTAGGGCTTTAAACTGGTTCTGTAGCACATTAAATTCTTTTTTGAGCACCTGCCACTGATCAGCTATTCTGTGACCTCATCCTTTTATATTCTCTTTTGTTAACTCTTGCCCCACCCCTGCTTTACTGGCTTAAAATCTTTTACATTTCTTATATCTGCCAGTTCTGAAGAAGGGTCACTGACCTGAAACATTAACTCTGCTTCTCTCTCCACAGATGTTGCCAGACCTGTTAAGTATTTCCAGAACTTTCTGTTTTTATCCCATTGATCTTCTGTCGCTTTCCCCATTAACAGTCATTGTCTCATTGCATCAAAGTCAACATTTATTAAATCTAGAATCATTGCTCTTTCACATTTCTCCCTTTCAAACACGACATTAAACTTGATCATATTATAATCAGGATTAGATCAATGTGCACACACTGTTAGGTTGTTGACTCAATCTGGATCATGACTAAATCTAATCTGGCCTGAGGCTCCTAGTTGATTCTGGGACATATTATTACAAAAACTATCCTGAACACACTGAAAAAATTCACTATCTTTCTCACATCTGCTAGTCTGCTTATCCCAAACTATATGAAATGTACCTCCTCCAACATCTCTCTGCAATTTAAAGGGTTTAAATAGTTTGTGAATCTCTGTAATGGGTGCATCTATTCTGGGTATTCTAACATGATAGAAATCTTCATTAAGATGGAGAGTGAGAGAGTTGATTCTGAGACTAGGACCTGAATCTAAATAAAGGAAACTATGAAGGTATGAGGCACGAGTTGGCTATGATAGATTGGGGAACATTACTTAAAAGGTTGACAGTGGATAGGCAATTAGCATTTAAAGAGCGCATGGATGAATTACAACAATTGTTCATTCCTGTTTGGCACAAAAATAAAACAGGAAGGGTGGCTCAACCGTGGCTTACAAAAGAAATTAGGGATAGTATTAGATCCAAGGAGGAGAAATATAAAATGGCCAGAACAAGAAGCAAACCTGAGGATTGGGAGCAGTTTAGAATTCAGCAAAGGAAGATAAAGGGATTGATTAAGAAGGGGTAAATAGACTATGAGAGTAAGCTTGCAGAGAACATAAAAACTGACTGTAAAAGCTTCTATAGATATGTGAAGAGAAAAAGATTAGTGAAGACAAATGTGGGTCCCTTACATTCAGAAACGGGGGAATTTATAATGGGGAACAAAGAAATGGCAGACCAATTAAATACATACTTTATTCTGTCTTCACAAAGGAGGGCACAAATTACCTCCCAGAAATGTTGGGGAATGTAGGATCTCGTGAGAAGGAGGAACTGTATGAAATCAGTATTAGTAGGCAAATGGTGTTGGGGAAATTGATGGGATTGAAGGCCGATAAATCCCCAGGGCCTGATAATCTACATCCCAGAGTACTTAAGGAAGTGGCCCTAGAAATAATAGATGCATTGCTGGTCATTTTTCAAAATTCTATCGATTCTGGAACAGTTCCAACGGACTGGAGGGTAGCTAATGTAACCCCACTAGTTAAAAAAAGGAGGTAGAGAGAAAACAAGGAATTATAGAACGGTTAGCCTTAGCAGTTGGCAGGAAAAAAGACAGAAGTGCAAGGGGAGAGCCAACTGTGTAACAGCCCCGACAAACAAATTTCTCTGCAGCACCTGTGGAAGAGTCTGTCACTCTAGAATTGGTCTTTATAGCCACTCCAGGCGCTGCTCCACACACCACTGACCACCTCCAGGCGCTTACCCATTGTCTCTCGAGATAAGGAGGCCAAAGAAGAAAGAAGAGCCTGACATCAGTAGTGGGGAAAATGCTAGAGTCCAGTATAAAAGATGTAATAGCAGAGCACTTGGAAAACAATGACAGGATCAGACAGAGTCAACATGGATTTACGAAAGGGAAATTATGCTTGATAAATCTGCTGGAATTTCTGAGGATGTAACTGGTAGAATAGATAAGGGAGAACCAGTGGATGTGGTGTATTTGGACTTTCAGAAGGCTTTCGATAAGGTCCCACCTAAGAGATTAACGTGAAAAATTAAAGCACATGGGATTGGGGTAAGGTACTGACATGGATAGAGAACTGATTGGCAGACAGGAAACAAAGAGTAGGAATAAACGGGTCTTTTTCCGAGTGGCAGGCAGTGACTAGTGGGGTACCGCTGGGATCAGTGCTAGGACTCCAGCTATTCACAATATATATTAATGATAAAGATGAGGGAATTAAATGTAATATATCCAAGTTTGCAGATGACACAAAGCTGGGTGGGAGTGTGAGTTGTGAGGAGGATGCAGAGAGGCTGCAGGGTGATTTGGACAGGTTGAGTGAGTGGGCAAGTACATGACAGATGCAGTATAATGTGGATAAATGTGAGGTTATCCCTTTGGTAGCAAAAACAGAAAGGCAGATTATTATCTGAACAGCGATAGATTGGGAAAGGGGGAGGTGCAGCGAGACCTGGGTGTCCTTGTGCACCAGTCGCTGAAAGTAAGCATGCAGGTGCAGCAGGCAGTTAAGAAGGCAAATGGTATGTTGACCTTCATAGCGAGAGGATTCGAGTACAGGAGCAAGGATGTCTTGCTGCAATTATACAAGACCTTGGTGAGGCCACATCTGGAGTATTGTGTGCAGTTTTGGTCTCCTTATCTGAGGAAGGATGTTCTTGCTATGGAGGGAGTGCAGCGAAGGTTCACCAGACTGATTCCTGGGATGGCAGAACTGACGTATGAAGAGAGATTGGGTCGATTAGGCTTGTATTCACTAGAGTTTAGAAGAATGAGAGGGGATCTCAGACACCTACAAAATTCTAATAGGACTGGACAGACTAGATGCAGGAAGGATGTTCCTGAGGGCGGGGGAGTCCAGGACCAGGGGTCACAGACTAAGGATAAGGGGTAAGCCATTTAGGACTGAGATGAGGAGGGATTTCTTCACCCAGAGAGTGGTGAACCTGTGGAATTCTCTACCACGGAAAGCAGTTGAGGCCAAATCATTAAATATATTCAAGAAAGAGTTAGATATAGTTTGTGGGGTTAAAAGGATTAAGGGATACGGGGAGAAAGTGGGAACAGGTTACTGAGTTGGATGATCAGCCATGATCATAATGAATGGTGGAGAAGGCTCGAAGGGCCAAATGGCCTGCTCCTGCCCCTATTTTTCTATGTTTCTATGCTTCTATGTATGTGTTAGATACAAGTTAGCGCATGTGTACAAAGTGTTTACATTGATTTTGATATCCCTTGTAAGTTTTTTTGTCATGCTGCCTTTTTGTAGCTCTTACAATCAACTCTGTCACCCTTTGCTATTCTTTGTATCTTTCCCATTTTCCAGGATCTGTGCTATTTTTGCATTTTTTCTGCTTTTTCTTTAGTTTTATGTTGCCTCTTAGCTCTAGTTTTCGATGGCTTTATTTTTTAGACAAATAGGGTTCTTTCCCCTTCATGATATATGGGGTAGTGAGTACAAACACTGGCATATTTCCCTATAAAAGGAATCTCTCTTCATCAGGACACTGAGTACAAACATATAAGGAGAGAAACATGGAACGATTTATAGCAAAGAAGGAGGCCATTCAGCTCATTGTGTTCATGCTGGCCAAAGAGCTATCCAGTATAGTCCCACTTTTCAGTTCTTGGGCTTTAGCCCTTTTAGGTTACAGAACCTCAGGTGCATATCCAAGTGTTTTCTGCCTTTACCACTCTTTCAGGAAGTGAGTTCCAGATCCCCACCATTATCTGGGTGAAAAATTTACTCCTCAACTCCTTTCTAATCTTTCTATCAATTACTTTAAATCAATGCCCTGGTTATTGACCACTCTACTGAGAGAAATAGGTCCTCCCTATCCACTCTATCTGGACCTCTCATAATTTTATACACCTCAATTTCATCTTCTCTCAGCCTCCTCTGTTCCAAAGAAACCAACCCCAACCTATCCAATATTTATTCATAGTTAATATTGTCCAAGATTCGGCTGTCTGATCTGTAATTACTCAGCCTATCCCTTCCTCCCTTTTTAAACTGTCCTGCAATTCATGACACCACACGTGCAGCCAGAGAGGATTGGAAACTGTCACAGTATCTGAGCGAAGTATGATCAGATTTCATTAAACCAGGCCAGGAACACCCTCCTGATCAGGAAAGATAGGTACTCACCAAATTTACCTGTTTATAGTTTGTGTTCAAACTTTGATGATGATCTGGAGCTGCTCACCCAGACTGTATAGATGGATTCCAATCAGCCTTTGAACTGGTTTCCTGTTGCGTTGACATTTGAGATTTATGTGCTTTGGTGAGTGACGTGTTACTGAGAGGAATGTCGGGGGTGGGAATAGTGAATAGATGCAACTTTTATGTTTGTTTATTGGATGTGGGTGTTGTTGGCAAGGAATATCTATTGCCTATTCTTATCTGGTCTTGCTCAATCTGTTTTCTCTGGAAACATTTTAGAAAAAGCCTCTGCTTGTCTGTGATTTATTGTTGTCAAGGGTTGGATTGAAGTCAGGAACCGTTACGTGCTCCATACTTTGGCAATCTGTCCTTGATCCTGCCCATGCCCACATGAGGACGTTTCTGTGCCGATCGCTCCTTACGTTCAGCTCTATCTGTTTGTAAAACTCAGCTCCCAAAACAATTCACTGCCCTTTCAGGTCCTCACTCTGGATCACAGTCGAAACCTCATGATTCTTACCCTGGGGTACAACATCTGCATAACTTCCATCTGCTTTCTGACACACAGCTCTGCTCAATAAGAGTCTCGTTCTTCGACATCTCAACTCACAGCATATGGGGGCCAAACTTGGGAGTATGTTGAGGGCAATATGGAGGGCAATAGGGGATGAATAGTTGGGTTTTCTATGGAATATTCCAGGGAGAATGTTGTCACTGAGACTGCCCTCAATGCAGCCCAGTCTCTGCCAGTCATGGATGAGCTGGACGTACAGCCAACAAAATCAGAACTCAGTGATGCCATTGATTCTCTAGCCAGCGGAAAAGCCCCTGGGAAGGACGGCATTACCCTTGAAATAATCAAGAGTGCCAAGCCTGCTATACTCTCAGCACTACATGAACTGCTTTGCCTGTGCTGGGACGAGGGAGCAGTACCTCAGGACATGCGCGATGCCAATATCATCACCCTCTATAAAATCACAGGTGACCATGGTGACTGCAACAACTACCGTGGAAACTCCCTGCTCAGCATAGTGGGGAAAGTCTTTGCTCGAGTCGCATTAAACAGGCTCCAGAAGCTGGCCGAGCGTGTCTACCCTGAGGCACAGTGTGGCTTTCGAGCAGAGAGATCGACCATTGACATTCTGTTCTCCCTTCGTCAGATACAGGAGAAATGCCGTGAACAACAGATGCCCCTCGACGTTGCTTTCATTGATCTCACCAAAGCCTTTGACCTCGTCAGCAGACGTGGTCTCTTCAGACTACTAGCAAAGATCGGATGTCCACCAAAGCTACTAAGTATCATCACCTCATTCCATGACAATATGAAAGGCACAATTCAACATGGTGGCTCCTCATCAGAGCCCTTTCCTATCCTGAGTGGTGTGAAACAGGGCTGTGTTATCCCACCCACACTTTTTGGGATTTTCTTCTCCCTGCTGCTCTCACATGCGTTCAAGTCTTCAGAAGAAGGAATTTTCCTCCACAGAAGATCTGGTGGCAGGTTGTTCAACCTTGCCCGTCTAAGAGCGAAGACCAAAGTACGGAAAGTCCTCATCAGGGAACTCCTCTTTGCTGACGATGCTGCTTTAACATCTCACACTGAAGAGTGCCTGCAGAGTCTCATCGACAGGTTTGCGGCTGCCTGCAATGAATTTGGCCTAACCATCAGCCTCAAGAAAATGAACATCATGGGGCAGGATGTCAGAAATGCTCCATCCATCAATATTGGCGACCAGGCTCTGGAAGTGGTTCAAGAGTTCACCTACCTAGGCTCAACTATCACCAGTAACCTGTCTCTAGATGCAGAAATCAACAAGCGCATGGGAAAGGCTTCCACTGCTATGTCCAGACTGGCCAAGAGAGTGTGGGAAAATGGCACACTGACACGGAACACAAAAGTCCGAGTGTATCAAGCCTGTGCCCTCAGTACCTTGCTCTATGGCAGTGAGGCCTGGACAACGTATGTCAGCCAAGAGCGATGTCTCACTTCATTCCATCTTCGCTGCCTCCGGAGAATACTTGGCATCAGGTGGCAGGACCGTATCTCCAACACAGAAGTCCTCGAGGCGGCCAACATCCCCAGCTTATACACACTACTGAGTCAGCGGCGCTTGAGATGGCTTGGCCATGTGAGCCGCATGGAAGATGGCAGGATCCCCAAAGACACATTGTACAGTGAGCTCGCCACTGGTATCAGACCCACCGGCCATCCATGTCTCCGCTTTAAAGACGTCTGCAAACGCGACATGAAGTCCTGTGACATTGATCACAAGTCGTGGGAGTCAGTTGCCAGCGATCGCCAGAGCTGGCGGGCAGCCATAAAGGCGGGGCTAAAGTGTGGTGAGTCGAAGAGACTTAGCAGTTGGCAGGAAAAAAGACAGAAGCGCAAGGGGAGCGCCAACTGTGTAACAGCCCCGACAAACAATTTCTTCTGCAGCGCCTGTGGAAGAGCCTGTCACTCTAGAATTGGCCTTTATAGCCACTCCAGGCGCTGCTTCACAAACCACTGACCACCTCCAGGCGCTTACTTAGTAGCTTTGGTGGACATCCGATCTTTTCTAGTAGTCTGAAGAGACCACGTCTGCTGACACGGTCAAAGGCTTTGGTGAGATCAATCAAAGTAACGTAGAGGGGCATCTGTTGTTCGTGGCATTTCTCCTGTAGCTGGCGAAGGGGGAACAGCATGTCAATGGTGGATCTCTCTGCTCGAAAGCCTCACTGTGCCTCAGGGTAGACACGCTCAGCCAGCTTCTGGAGCCTGTTTAAAACAACTTGAGTGAAGACTTTCCCCACTATGCTGAGCAGGGAGATTCCACGGTAATTGTTGCAGTCACCGCGGTCACCCTTGTTCTTATAGAGGGTGATGATATTGGCATCGCGCATGTCCTGTGGTACTGCTCCCTCGTCCCAGCACAGGCAAAGCAGTTCATGTAGTGCTGAGAGTATAGCAGGCTTGGCACTCTTGATTATTTCAGGGGTAATGCCTTCCTTCCCAGGGGCCTTTCCACTGGCTAGAGAATCAATGGCATCACTGAGTTCCGATTTTGTTGGCTGTTCGTCCAGCTCATCCATGACTGGCAGAGACTGGGCTGCATTGAGGGCAGTCTCAGTGACAACATTTTCCCTGGAGTACAGTTCTAGGTAGTGCTCCACCCAGCGGTCCATTTGCTTGCGTTGGTCAGTGATCGTTTCCCTTGTATTAGACTTGAGGGGGGGGGGAGATCTTCTTGATGGTTGGCCCAAAAGCTCTCTTAATGCCATCATACATTCCTCTGATGTTTCTGGTGTCTGAGGCCAGCTGAATATGACTGAATAGGTGTTGTCAGTAGTCATTTGTACAGCACCTGGCTGTTCTTTGTGCAGTGCTTCTGGCTGCTTTAAGTGCTACAGCTGTTAACTCGCTGGGGGCTTCCTTGTAGTTCAACAGTGCAATGTGCTTAGCGGCTATGACAGGTTCCAGCTCCTCAAAGTGAGATTGAAATCAGTCTGCATTCTGCTTCACACGTTTGCCAAAGGTGGTCATTGCTGAGTCATAGATGGCGTGTCTGATGTGGGCCCACTTGGTCTCTGCATCCCCTGTAGGAGTGTTTTGAAGGGCTTTTTCAAGTGAATTTAGAAACTTATGTAACAGCTGTGGATAAGAAATTCTGTTAGTGTTGATGCGCGGGCGGCCCTTCTGCTTGGAGTCATACAGTCATAGAGAGATACAGCACTGAAACAGGCCCTTCGGCCCACCGAGTCTGTGCTGGCCATCAACCACTCATTTACACTAATCCTACATTAATCCCATATGTGATGCAGCTTCTTTGGTTTGAGGCTAACCTTGCTGCACACCAGGGAGTGGTCGGTGTCGCAGTCCGCACTGTGGAAGCTGCGTGTGATTTGAACACTATTTAAAGAGGCTCACCTTGTGACGATGAGGTCCAACTGGTGCCAACGACGTGACCTTGGGTGCCTCCAAGAAACCTGGTGACAGGTTTTCGTGTGAAAGAACGAGTTGGTGATGCAGAGGTTGTGATAGGTACACAACTCAAGCAGTCTGTGTCCATTCTCATTCATCCTTCCAATGCCATAGCGCCCAAGGCAGGAGGGCCATGAGTCATGGTTGGCCCGGAGACAGCCAGCAGTGCCTAAAAGAGCAGTCGAGTCCAGTTCAGTCAAGTCCGGTCCAATCCAGTCCAGTCCAGTCTGGTCCAATCCAGTTCAGTCCAGACTGATCTAGTCCGGTCTAGTTCAGTCTATCCAGTCCAGTCCGCTCTACTTTAGTCCAGTACGGTCCACTTTAGTCCAGTACGGTCCAGTTCAGTCTATCCAGTCCAGTCCGCTCCACTTTAGTCCAGTACGGTCCACTTTAGTCCAGTACGGTCCAGTTCAGTCTATCCAGTCCAGTCCGCTCTACTTTAGTCCAGTACGGTCCACTTTAGTCCAGTACGGTCCAGTTCAGTCTATCCAGTCCAGTCCGCTCCACTTTAGTCCAGTACGGTCCACTTTAGTCCTGTATGGTCCAGTCCAGTCTATGCAGTCCAGTCCACTCCAGAGCAGTCCATTTCAGTCTAGTCCAGTCCACTCCAGTCTTGTCCTGTCTGGTCCAGTCCAGTCCATAGCAGGAATGCAACAAAAGTTCACCAGACTAATTCCTGGGATGGAGGGATTGTCCTGTGAGGAGAGATTGAGGAGGTTGGGCCTGTATTCTCCAGAGTTTCGAAGAATGAGAGGTGATTGCACTGAAACCTACAAAAGTCTTACAGGGCTCAACAGGGTAGATGCAGGAAGGATGTTTCCTCTGTTTGGTGAGTCTAGAACCAGGGGACACAGTCTCAGAATGAGGGGGAGGCCATTTCGGACCGAGATAAGGAGGAATTTCTTCACTCAGAGGGTTGTGTACCTTTGGAATTCTCTAACCCCAGAGGGCTGTGGAGACTCAGTCATTCAGTATGATCAAGACAGAGATCAACAGATTTCTGAAGCTGAAATTTCTAGTCTCGCTGCTGTAATCAACAATGGTTGTCTGCCCATGCGGGCCGCACGTTGAAGAGCTACCGCGATATTAAATGTGGCAGTTCATTTAAATGGACAGGACGGACCTCCCAACCGGATGACGTGGAGGGGGAGGCTTTCTGTCCCCGGCAATGGCACCAGCTGCCTTTGCACAGGCACTGACGCTATTTGTAAAGGGCTTCAAGCCCTAACTTTCAATTTTAATATTTAAAGGTAAGTTTAATGAAAAAATTCAAATCTATTTAAATTGCCCCTCTTTCACCTCCCCAATCACCATAGAATTCATTCCTTGCCCTCTCCCCCACCCTCACAATACTTACCTTGTGCACCTGGCCTTTCCCCCCTCAAAGTTCATAACCTGTGCACTGTAACCCTTCCAACCATCCCCTGCACCAATCGGATGAGTTTGACCCCACTCTCCCCACTGACGCACTGAAAAACTTACCTGCTCCCCCTCTCCACCAGTATTCCACCTCAGATCCCCAGTGGAGAGCTGAAGGCGCGGGAGTGCCTGCCACTGGCACCACTATCGCAGCGAGACAAAAGGCAGAGGCACAGGTCTGATTAATTCATTAATTTTAATGGATTTAAATATGTTAATGTGTGTCCCGGCCAAGTTGCAGGGGGCTGCCACCGGCGATATGGAGCCAGGCCTTCCTGGTGTCAAGGCCCGTGGCGGGCCTCTGCCGAAGGCATTTTCCACACCCCCTCCCCCACCACGATCCCTGACGTTGGGGGGGGGGGGTCTGTAAAATTCACCCCTAGATTTTAAAGATATCAAGGGATATGGAGATAGTGCAGCAAAATGGCACTGAGATGGAAGATCAGCCATGATCTAGTTGAATGGCAGAGCAGGCTTGAGGGGCTGAATGGCTGACTCCTGCTCCTATTTCCTATGAGCCTATGACACTTTAAATAGCCCCAGAACAAGGCCCATCTTTCTTCAGAATGTTTGCAACTTAAGAATTGACCAAATTTGGGATCCTGGCACTGCATCAGCACATTCAGCTGAATGAGGTGATGATAGCGTCAATCCACACCCTTCCACCACCAAGAGACCATGCACCCATGTGTGTCATTCTCATTCATTAACCCCTCGCAAGCTGCACAGCATGTGACCAGAGCTGCATCTTACACATGGAAATCTTCAATTAGCCTCTTTAGCAGTGCTTGGCTACTCAGTTTCACAACACTTATATTGTAGTAACATTAACTTACACCTTTAGCTTGTTTAGTGAATCTGTTCAAACAGTGAAAGTGTCATCATAAGGCAGGTGGGAAACTCAAATTCAAAGGAATTCCAGACAGAGACAATCAAAGAGCTTTAGTTTATAATGAGTTCTTGCACTGGACACAAAGCATGAGAAAAATCTTCCTTTGTCAGAGGTAAGAATCATAAAGATTAGGACAAGACAGTGAGGGAGTGAAAACAAGAGGGAGATGTCAAAAAATGACTCATTTACTAACGGGACAGAGAGTAATCGGAACAAGTTGTGGATATATTGGATACCTGAAACTGGCCAAAGAAACTCTACTTTTTAATTGAGATAAACACCAGTTCTGTCCCCAGCAACAGGATTGTGTTATACAGCAAAGGATAGATACCGTGATGCTGTAATCAATTAACCTATTGCTTCTCTTTAAGAGATTTTCATTCCTGAAGGATACAGGTTTTGAATGTTGAAACCCTGCTTTAATTTAAATATCCAGAGTAACTGTGAGATTCCCAATCCTGGCAGCAATGCTAGAAATTGGAAAATCTGTATCCCTTCACTAACAATGTTGGAAAATTGCCTCTGCACATTAACAGTTAGCAAAAAGGAGCCTCAACCCACACAGGCTGAATGTTCTTTGATAGAATTCATATACACTTGACTGAGAAAATCATTTCCCTGTTTTTAATTGTGTCACAATCTTTGGGTGAGTTTTATTTTGTTAATTTAATTGTGGCAGACTTATAAATGATCAGGATGTAATTATGAAATACACAAAGGGCTGGATTTTAAGGAGCCCTTGACATCAGGATTCGTGGCAGGGGGGAGGCCTGAAGATGGCCCCGGATGAGGCTCACCATGGACCTCAACGCCGGCAGGGCCCAGCCCAATCCTCCTGGTGGCAGCGAGGCACCAGGATGGCCCACCACTACCACCAACCACCACCCCCCCCACCCCCTGCTGGGCAACGGGACCTGAATTAACATATGCAAATGAATAAGTCATTGAAGGTGGCAGGACAGGTTGAGAGAGCAGTTAATAAAGCATACAGTATCCTGGGCTTTATTAATAGGGGCATCGAGTACAAGAGCAAGGAAGTTATGTTGAACTTGTATAAGACACTAGTTCGGCCTCAGCTGGAGTATTGTGTCCAGTTCTGTACTTGAGGAAAGACATGAGGGCATTGGAGAGAGTACACAAGAGATTCACCAGAATGGTTCCAGGGATGAGGAATTTCAGTTATGAAGATAGATTGGAGAAATTAGAACTGTTTTCCTTGGAGAAGAGAAGGCTGAGAGGAGATTTGATAGAGGTATTCAAAATCATGAGGGGTCTGGACAGAGTAGATAGAGAGAAACTGTTTCCACTCGTGAAAAGATCAAGAACGAGAGGGCACAGATTTAAAGTATTTGGTAAGAGAAGTAAAAGTGACATGAGGAAAAACTTTTTCACGCAGCGAGTGGTTAAGATCCGGAATTCACTGCCTGAGAGCATGGTGGAGGCATTTTCAATTGAAGCATTCAGAAGGGAATTAGACAGTTATATGAGAAGGAAGAAATGAGCCCCCATGCTTGAGATTGCAGTGGCTCTTTGGCATACCTGGGCCACCATTTTTGAACGAGCTTATAAATTCCAGCCGTTAAAGAGTTAAAAACTGAGCAAAGTCAAGATGATACCTGTATCTAAATCAAATTGAACTGTTCAAATCTCTGTGTGAAATATATTTGCCTACAGCAAGTGACTGATTCTATCCATTCTCAGCCCGACAAGCTCTATATCTGTTCAGCTGAGATGGAGATTAACCCTTTTCTTCAATTCTCCAAATTCAGTAAGGGATTGAGTTCAAACTATCAGCTCTGGTGAATATTTACTAACCAATATGTTGCTAAGCTGCAGTACAGAAAGGAAAGACATTGGGGTTGATACTAACATCCTCCCACAACAGACTGGAGAGGGTCGGGGGGCTGAGGGGGGGGGGGTTAAAAATTAAAATCATGTAATGCAACCCCCAACTCAAGGTGAACTCACTTGCCACTGTTTTTTACAATGTTGCGAGACTTGTCTGTGTCCCTCACTACAATCAGGAGCCTGATTTAAATGTAACACTAACCAGTTTCCCAGGGCTCAGGAAACTTGGCACCAAGGCGGAAACGGAAATCTTTGTGATGGAGAGAGTTTGCAGACAGATTTTGTTCTTTTAGATCTGGAATTTTTGGTGCCTGTCTTAAGGATTAAGTCAGGCCCATTGAGTGGCCAAGTTCAGCCAGGAACCATGAGATGGTTAAAGGAATGAATTTGAAACCCTGGAGTGATGGATTCTCCTGTCGCTTTGACGGATGAGAGTTCTACAAGGAGACTGGTTGTTCAGTGTCTAGGTTGGTGTCGTCTCAAATGTTAAAGCCAATCTTGATTTGCAGATCCAATTGCAGGTATTACATATGAAATCACTGTTGGAGGGATGGGTGAAGGCGTTGGCTTTGCAACATGCTCAATTATCCTGTAGGGACCTGACTCTGTTTTCCTCAAATGTTGAGATCGCTTAACGACAGAGACTTTTCCATTTGGACCTGTCCATGGTTTTTTTCCCATGTAGGGGTTGGGGGGTGGGGGGGGGGCTCCAATTTATAGGCTCTGAGATTGGCTTTCAGGATGTCTTTGTATCTGAGTTTGGGACGTCCTATGGTGTGGGTTCCCAAATGCAGCTGGCTGTATAATACTGCCTTTGGTATGCGGCAATCCTCCATATGAATCAAATGACTGACCCGGCGAAGCTGAGCTCTGATCATCGTGCTCTCGATATCAGGTATGGGTCCTGCCACTTGATAGATCTTAAACAGTGAAGCTAGAATGAATCTAGTTGCTTTATGTGACACTGGTAGATTGTCCATGCTTCACAGCCACAGAGCAGTTATGTGAGAACCACTGCCTGCTAGATTTTGATCTTTGTTTTGAGACAGAGTCCATGTTCTCTCCAAATCCTGTGGGTGAACCTGCCGAATGCTGAGCTTGTATTTGCCAGATGATGGGTGAGTTCATAATCCAACATGGTGATGTTACAGAGGGTATTCCCAAGAGAGCAGAATTCTGAACTGAGTTGAGGGGTGTATTGTTGATAGTGACTATGGGGTCTTAGAGTTTGTGGCCAGGGGGAGGCTGGTACAAGATCTCTTTCTTTTTCAGACTTATTGTAAGGCCGAAACATTCTGAGGCTTGAGCCTCGAGTGTGTGCTACAAGAGCACAGTTGTCGACAAGCAGAGTTCACTCAATAGCTGTTCCTTGATCTTTGGGGGAGCCTTGAGCCTTTGCAGATTGCAGAGATTGCCATCTATCCTGAACTGAATGTGTACTCCTATGTCGAGACCTTTAAAGGCAGAAAAGAGCATGGCCAAAAAGTAGATGGCAAACAGAACTGGAGCCATTACGCAGCCTTGTTTGGTGCTATTAGTGACAGGAAAGGCATCTGATAAGGCACCATTCTGCATCACATTGACCATCATGAACTGAATGGATGACCCTGATCATCTTTTCAGGGCACTCCTATTTGTACAGCACCTTTCACAGGCCTTCATGGTTTACTCTGTCAAAGACCTTGGTTTGCGGGACATTTCTTGAGTTAGACGTGCCACAAAGAATATTTTGACTGTTCTTTGTCCAGCACGAAAGCCACCCTGTGAATCCCAGGCACCATCCTGGTGAAATCGCCTCTGCACCCCCTCCAGTGCAATCACATCCTTACTATAATGTGGCGACCAGAATTGCACACAGTACTCCAGCTGTGGCCTTACCAAAGTTCTATACAACTCCAACATGACCTCCCTGCTTTTGTAATCTATGCCTCGAATGATAAAGGCAAGTGTCCCATATGCCTTTTTCACCACCCTATTAACCTGCCCTTCTGCCTTCAGAGATCTATGGACAAACACGTCAAGGTCCCTTTGTTCCTCAGAACTTCCCAATGTCAGGCCATTCATTGAATACTTCCGTGTCACATTACTCCTTCCAAAGTGTATCACCTCACACTTTTCAGGGTTAAATTCCATCTGCCACTTTTCTGCCCATTTGACCATCCCGTCTATATCTTCCTGTAACCCAAGACATTGGATTTTAGCAAGGTGTCAGGAAAATTTGCTGTACTAAATGAGGATTTTTAACTCATCGGTTAGAAACCTACATGAAACTTTTAAAAAGGAAAGCTGGAATCCTGCATTCAACTTTTAAAACTGCAGCTAAGAGGGCCACCATAATTTGTATTGAAATACCTCACATTCCAAGGCATCGAAATGGAGACGCATGTCTAAAAAGCTGGCATCCAGAACTGTGGTTCGAACAGTTGAGTGAATTATCTGGTATCGCTCTTGTCAGCATGTCATTCAAAGTCATCTTGGAGCATTCACTAGTGGAGACATACCTCCAGGAGGTGAACATTGAAACAATAAGACCTGAGTGAGATTTCAGATTCTTAGAATTTAGATCTCATTAAAGTGAACAAAAGAATGCACTGAAAGAATCATGTGACAGTCGCCCCAGTCTGTGTGAAAAGTTGTAGTTTCTGACACACAGCAGACAAACTTTGAGAGCTAATCAGTGCAGGACCCCAGTGGGGCTGTCTCTCTCTCTTTCTCTCTCTCTCTCTCCTGGTATACTGCAAACTTTGAACCCTGTCCAAGCCTATCCTTGCTACAGACTCAGACCCTGGGGGAGAAAGCCACCTAGATCACTGTCCCCAAGAAAATCCTGAACCAGGTGGACCAGCTGCCAGTGCACTTCTATCAGCCAGGAACTTCAGAACCACAAATTCAGCCAAAAGACAACTGAATTACCAGACCCCACAGACTGTATATTATTTTTATTTGTTCTGGATTCTAATAAAACCAAATTATTCTTCATCAATCTGTAACTTATTTGTATGTGTGATTGTTGTGTGCGTGTGTAAACGTTCGAATGTAGTTTTATTATTTTACTTAGATCGGGTTTTGATTTTATGTACAATAAACTAACTTCTTTCTTGTTTAAACACAGGAAAACCTGTCCAATTCATTCTTTTATGATCATAGCACAAAAAGGGTTAAACACTCACTGAACTGGTAAGCACATTCACTGTTTGAAAGAAATAAACTCCGTTGCGATCCAACAAGGAGAGGGAAAAGATGGGATTCTTTTGACCCCTCCTCACCTGATCATAACAAAGGCTTTTGAATAGGTCCCACATGACAGATTTTTAAAAAAGCCCATAGAATCCAGGGGAATGTAGCAAGCTAGATACAAAATTGGCTCAGTGGCAGGAAACAAAGGGTAATTGTTGACGGATGTTTGTGCAACTGGAGGGCTGTTTCTGGTGGATTTCCGCACGGCTCAGTACAAGGTCCCCTACTTTTTGTGGTATATGTTATTAGCACAATGGAGAGGGATGACCTACGTTCAGGAAACCAGGATATAGAAGCAGTTTGGGTTGAGATGGGAAATGATAATGGCAAGAAGTCACTTCTGGGAGTGGTGTACAGGCCCCCTCAAAGTAACCACATGGTAGGACAGGTGTATAAAGGGAGAAATAATGGGATTTTGTCAGAAAGGTATGGCGATAATCATGGGGGATTTTAATCTACATATAGACTGGAAAGATCTGGTGGGCAAAGGTAGCCTAGATGAGGAGTTCATAGAATGTGTTCAGAATAGTTTCTTAGAGCAGCACGTTCTGGAGCCAACCAGAGAGCAGGCTATACTAGACCTGGTATTGAGCAACAAGATAGGATTAATTCATGACCTCATAGTGAAGGCACCCATAGGCAGCAGTGATCATAATATGAGTGAATTTTACAATTAGTTTGAGGGAGAGAAGATTCTCTCTTCCTCAGTATTCTGATTCCAGTATTTTAAACTTAAATAAGGGAAA
This sequence comes from Heterodontus francisci, assembly GCF_036365525.1. Classification (NCBI taxonomy): domain Eukaryota; kingdom Metazoa; phylum Chordata; class Chondrichthyes; order Heterodontiformes; family Heterodontidae; genus Heterodontus; species Heterodontus francisci. Next base: position 1,552,247 of record NW_027140485.1, read on the forward strand.
TTATGAGGGCATGAAAGCTGAGCTAGCACAAGTGAAGTGGCAAAGTAGGTTAAGGAATAGATCAATACAGATGCAGTGGCAGACATTTATGGGGATAATTCAGAATATACAGAATAGTTACATTCCAATGAGAAAGAAACATTGCAAGGGGAGGATCCATCATCTGTGGTTAGCTAAAAAGTTAAAGATCGTATCAAACTTAAAGAAAAAGCATATATTGCTGAAAATGGAGACATGTTGTCGATGCTTTTCGTCTTGTACTTAGCAGGACAATCCGCAAGAATACCGATGTAAGGGAAAACAACAACTTTATACTGCATGAGAAGAGAGTGCTGATTGGTTGGCAAGTGAACTTTGATAGGTAGAGGTGTTGCTGACCAATCAGCACGCTCTTCTCATACAGTATAAAGTTGTTGTTTTGCCTTATATTGGTATTCTTGCTGATTGCCCTGATGAGGGCAAGATGAAAAACTTTGACAACATTTCTCTATTTTCAGCAATAAAAAAGCCTATAATTGTGCAATGATGGGTGTCAGGTCAGAAGATTGGACAGAAAAGCAGCAAAAAACGACTAAAAGATTAATAAAGAGGGAAAATGAGAGTATGAGAGGAAGCTGTCAAGAAATATAAAGACAGATAGAGCTTCTGAAGATATTTAAAAAAGAAAAGTTAAAAAAGTGAGCGTTGGTCTGATACAACGTGAGTCTGGGGAATTAATAGGGAAAATAAGGAGATGGCAGATGAATTGAACAGATATTTTGCATCAGTCTTCATATTGAGGATACAAGTAACATCCCAGTATTAGCTGTAAATCAGGAAATGGAAGGAGGAAGGAAATCAAGAAAATTACAATCACCAGGGAAGTGGTACTGAACAAATTGTTGGAGCTGTGGGCTGACAAATCCCCGGGTCCTGATGGACTTCATCCTAGGCTGTTAAAAGAAGTGGCTAGTGAGGTAGTTGGTGCTTAGTTTTAATTTTCCAAAATTCCTTAGATTCGGGGAAGGCTCCATTAGATTGGAAAATAAAATATGTAACTCCTTTATTCAAAAAGGGAGGGAGAGAGAAAGCAGGAAACTACAGGCCAGTTAGCTTAACATCCGTCAGAGGGAAAATGTTAGAAGCTATTATTAAAGATGTTATAGCAGGGCACTTAGAAAAATTCAAGTAATCAGGCAGAGTCAACATGGTTTTGTGAAAGGGAAATCACGTTGAACCAACTTATTGGATTTCTTTGAAGAGGTAACATGTGCTGTGCATTGAGGGGAACTGGTGGATATATTGTACTTAGATTTCCCAAAGGCATTTGATAAGGTGCAACATCAAAGGCTATTGTGGAAAATAAAAACTCATGATGCAGGGGGTAACATACTGGCATGGATAGAAGATTGGCGAGCTAACAGGAAACAGAGAGTAGGCATAAATGGGTCATTTTCTGGTTGGCAAGATGTAACGAGTGGTGTGCCACAGGGATCAGTGCTGGGACCTCAACTATTTACAATTTATATAAATGATTTGGATGAAGAGACCGAAGGTATGATTGCTAAATTTGCTGATGACACAAAGATAGGTCGGAAAGTAAGTTGTGAAGAGGACATAAGGAGGCTACAAATGGATATAGATAGGTTAAGTGAGTGGGCAAAGATCTGGCAAATGGAGTATAATGTGGGAAAATGTGAAATTGTCCATTTTGGCAGGAAGAATAAAAAATTAGCATATTATCTAAATGGTGAGAGATTGCAGAGCTCTGAGATGCAGAGGGATCTGGGTGTCCTCATGCATGAATTACAAAAGGTTAGTATGCAGGTACAGCAAGTAATTAGGAAGTAAAATAGAATGCTATAATTTATTGTGAGGGGAATTGAATATAAAAGTAGGGAGGTTATGCTTCAGTTATACAGGGCATTGGTGAGACCACATCTGGAGTACTGTGTACAGTACTGGTCTCTTTATTTATGGAAGGATGTAAATGCATTGGAAGCAGTTCAGAGAAGGTTTACTAGACTAATACCTGGAATGGGCGGTGTTACGACCTGGCGAGGAAGGCGTCCAGGGGTCAGCGTAGTTGATTCTGAGACTAGGGTCCTGAATCTTAATAAAGGAAACTACGAAGGTATGAGGCACGAGTAGGCTATGATGGATTTTGAAACGTTACTTAAAGGGATGATGGTGGATAGACAATGGCAAACATTTAAAGAGCTCATGGATGAACTGCAACAATTGTTTATCCCTATCTGGCGCAAAAGTAAAACAGGAAAGGTAGCCAAACCATGGCTTACAAGGGGACCAGAGCAAGCTTGTGGGGAACATAAAAACTGACTGTAAAAGTTTCTATAGGTATGTGAAGAGGAAAAGATTGGTGAAGACAAATGTAGGTCCCTTACAGTCAGAAACAGGGGAATTTATTATGGGGAACAAAAAAATGGCTGACCAACTAAATGCATACTTTGGTTCTGTCTTCACAAAGGAGGACAAAAATATCATACCAGAAATGTTGGGGAACACACGGGTTAGTGAGAGAGAGGAACTGAAAGAAATCAGTATTAGTAGAGAAATGGTGTTGAGGAAATTGATGGGATTGAAGGCTGATAAATCCCCAGGGCCTGATAATCTACATCCCAGAGTACTTAAGGAAGTGGCCCTAGAAATAGTGGATGCATTGGTGGTCATCTTCCAAGATTCTATAGACTCTGGAACAGTTCCTACAGATTGGAGGGTAGTTAATGTAACCCCACTATTTAAAAAGGGAGGTAGAGAGAAAGCAGGGAATTATAGACCAGTCAGCCTGACGTCAGTAGTGGGGAAAATTCTAGAGTCCATTATCAAAGATTTTGTAGCAGAGCACTTGGAGAACAGTGGTAGAATCGGGCAGAGTCAGCATGGATTTACGAAAGGGAAATCATGCTTGACAAATCTACTAGAATTCTTCGAGGATGTAACTAGTAGAGTTGATGAGGGACAGCCAGTGGATGTGGTTTATTTGGACTTTCAGAATACTTTCGACAAAGTCCCACATAAGAGATTAGCATGTAAAATTAAAGTGCAGGGGATTGGGGGTAGTGTATTGTGATGGACAAAAAATTGGTTGGCAGGCAGGAAACAAAGAGTAGGAATAAATAGGTCTTTTTCCGAATGACAGGCAGTGACTAGTGGGGTACCGCAGGGATCGGTGCTCGGACCCCAGCTATTCACAATATATATTTATGATTTAGATGACAGAACGAAATGTAATATTTCCAAATTTGCAGATGACGCAAAACTGGGTGGGAGGGTGAGTTATGAGGAGGATGCAGAGAGGCTTCAGGGTGATTTGGACAAGTTGAGTGAGTGGGTAAATGCATGGCAGATGCAGTATAATGTGGATAAATGTGAGGTTATCCACTTTGGTAGCAAAAACAGGAAGGCAGATTATTATCTGAACGGCTATAAATTGAGAGAGGGGAATATGCAGCGAGACCTGGGTGTTCTCGTACACCAGTCACTGAAGGTAAGTATGCAGGTGCAACAGTAAAAAAGGCAAATGGTATGTTGGCCTTCATAGCGAGAGGATTCGAGTACAGGAGCAGGGATGTCTTGCTGCAATTATACAGGGCCTTGGTAAGGCCACACCTGGAATATTGTGTGCAGTTTTAGTCTCCTTATCTGAGGAAGGATGTTCTTGCAATAGAGGGAGTGCAGCGAAGGTTCACCAGACTGATTCCTGGGATGGCGGGACTGACGTACGAGGAGAGATTGAGTCGGTTAGGATTATATTTGCTGGAGTTCAGCAGACTGAGGGGGGATCTCATAGAAACATATAAAATTCTAACCCTACTTGACAGGGTCGATGCAGGAAGGATGTTCCCGATGGTGGGGGAGTCCAGAACCAGGGGTCATAGTCTAAGGATACGGGGTAAACCTTTCAGGACTGAGATGAGGAGAAATTTCTTCACCCAGAGAGTGGTGAGTCTGTGGATTTCGCTACCACAGAAAGCAATTGGGGCCAAAACATTGTATGTTTTCAAGAAGGAGTTAGATATAGGATCAAAGGGTATGGGGTGAAAGCGGGAACAGGTTACTGAGTTGGATGATCAGCCATGATCACAACGAATGGCAGAGCAGGCTCGAAGGGCCGAATGGCCTACTCCTGCTCCTATTGTCTATTTTTCTATGTCCTCTCAGCCCTGGTCTTAACGTAACAGGTTTTAATTTTTAAAACACCATATTTTGAGCTCCCCCTTGGTGAATCCTTGTTCACCACTTTCCAATTATAAGGCAAAGAAATGGACATAAACAGGCTTTCTTAGGTTTAAAGAAGAAAATTAAATTTATTAAACCTTAAACTTAAACTCTAATTCAGTTGACGCCTATGGATACACGACGCGCCCGCTCTTGCATGCGTACTTGATACACACATGCAAATAGAGACAGAAAAGAGCAGAAGAAAAATAAAATGGAAAAGTTTGAGGCAATATCTGAAGAGTTTTTGTTGCGGTTCTTCGAGCTTATTGTAGAGTCCTTGATTGCAGGTAGATCTTGCTTTTCTTTGGGGCCCAGTATTCTTCTTAAACCTTGTTCGCTATAGGAAACTTTTCTCTCTTGGCATTCATGTGTCTTCAGTGGATTCAGAGGCTTATGAGAAAGAGATGGGAGCAGACAGAAGAGATCTTCTCAGTCCAGGAGCAAACAATCTTTCTGAGTTCAAACTCTCTGTGGCTAGTTAAAAAGACCCTGGAACAGCCAGTTGTCATGTGACCAGCTGGTCTAACCAGTCCTGGATGTCTCACCTTAGTAGTCTCTGGAATGTGCCTCTTATACAGAATACCTGGTGATCAAGGTCTATTGTGGGTTGAATGTGTCAGGGAATGGTCTTTTGTCCTTTCAAGCACTGTCGTTCCAAGCAGATGTTAATATGCAAATGTCTTTTCCAGCCACGGCTGATCTGTTTAACAAGTCGTTTCCGCGCTCCAGCAACAGCTTAAAATCAATGTTCATGACAAAATTAATGTGCCTCATTCTTGGCAGATGGGGGCCTAGCATGACAGGTCGGCTGCCTTATAAGGAAAGGTTGGACGGGATAGGCTTGTATCCGCTGGAATTTAGAAGAGTAAGGGGCGACTTGATTGAAACATAGAAGATCCTGAGGTGTCTTGACAGAGTGAATTTGGAAAAGATGTTTTCCCTTGAGAGAGAATCTAGAACTCGGGGGTCACTGTTTAAAAATAAGGGGTCGCTCATTTACAACAGAGATGAGGAGACATTTTTTCTCTCAGAGGGTCGTGAGTCTTTGGAATTCTCTTCCTCAAAAGGTAGTGGAAGCAGAGTCTTTGAATATTTTTAAGGTGGAGCTAGATAGATTCTTGATAAGTAAGGCTGTGAAAGGTTATTGGGGGTAGGCAGGAATGTGGAGTTGAGGTTACAATCAGATCAGCCGTGATCTCGTTGAATGGCGAAGCAGGCTCGAGGGGCCGAGTGGCCTACTCCTGCTCCTAATTTGTATGTTCTTATGTTAACGATTTGTGTGTAAATGTAGAGAATGATCAAGAAGTTTGCAGATGGCACAACAATTGGCTGCATGGTTGATAACGAGGAGGATAGCTGTACTCTGCAAGAAGGTATCAATGGACAGGTGAACAGAAATGTGGCAAATGGAATTCAACTTGAAGAAGTGTGCGATGATGTATTCGGGGAGGTCAAACAAGGCAAAGGAATACACGATTAATGGGAGAATACTGAGAGGTGTAGAGGAAGTGAGGGACCTTGGAGTGAATGTCCACAGATCCCTGAAGGTCGGAGGATAGGTCGATAATGTGTTTAAGAAGACATATGGAATCCTTTCCTTTATTAGCCGAGGTATAGAATATAAGAGCAGGGAGGTTATGCTGGAACTGTATAACTCATTGGTTAGGCCACAACTTGAGTACGGTGTGCAGTTCTGGTCACCTCATTACAGAAAGGATGTAATTGCACTAGAGAGGGTACAGAGGAGATTTACGAGGATATTACCAGGACTGGAAAAATGCAGCTATGAGGAAAGATTGGATAGGCTGGGGTTGTTCTCCCTGGAACAGAGAAGGCTGAGGGGCGATATGATTAAGAAGTATAAAATTGTGAAGGGCCTGGATAGAGTGGAGGTGAAGGGTCTATTCACCTTAACAGATGTCAGTGACTAGGGAGCCTAGATTTAAAGTGAATGGTGGAAAGATTAGAGGGGAGATGAGGAAAAACTTTATCACCCAGAGGCTGGTGGGGGTCTGGAACTCACTGCTTCTAAGGGTAGTTGAGTCAGAAACCCTCAACTCATTCAAAAGGTGCCTGGATATGTACGTGAAGTGCTGTAATCTACAGGACTATGGACCAAATGCTGGAAAGTGGGTTTAGGCTGTGGCTGTTTTTGTTTTTGGCTGGTGCAGCCACAATGGGCTTAGTGACCTCTTTCTGTGCCGTAATGTTTCTCTGATTCTCCGATTCTATGACTCGGTTCTGTGGGGAGTGAGTTGATCCTATGTGGCCATTCAGATTGAATGGCTGTTCCTTGGACTTGACAGTGCAGTAGAAAGTGTAGCTTGCACCTACTTCCTTTGTTTGGAAGATGGCCATCCCGGCAGTGGGCTGGAAGGTGGCAGAGACGCTGCCTTGGCTATCTGTTGGACCCCCAGTGCTATTTAATGGCGAGCGGGTAATTAACTGTCCACTGCCGGCGATGCTCTCCCTTTACGGGATGAGCTCCCGCCTCCAAAAGCTGCCGGCCAATCGAAAGGCCAGCAGGTCTACAGTACCAGCAGTGCCACTGAGAGCAGTTTGCAGTTTGAAGAGAGGTGGACACCCTGGGTGAGTGGGGTTGGGGCCTCTGGGGCCATTCATGCATGCCCTGGTGATAGTGTGGGCTGATGGTGGGGGTTCTGTCTGCCTGAGCAGGTGACGATTGCTGTCGGGAGCCCTCTGGGGGCCATGGATTGCCCACAAAGGAGAAACGCCCCCCACCCGACCCCGCAAGGAGGCTCCCAGGCTTTCCTGTGGAATCTCCACACAGTGGCAGGCCCCTCTGCCTTTGATTAAATTGAGAAGGAGGTGGAAGAGGCCCTTAATTGGCTGCTAATTTAAGGGTCTCAATTGGCATGGGGTGAGTAGGCTGTTCCTAACCTTCCCAGCCTCAACTCAAAATGGAAAGTTTCAGGAAGGCAACAGGCACTCAGCTCCCTGCTTTCAAACACAATTTTATGGGCCCCTCCCCCCACCCCATTCCTGTTATGAGGGGGCTGATAAAATTCAGCCCCTTGTTTCACTTTGAGCGGCTATGTACATATTGTACATGCCCAGTGTCCTGGCTATGAGGGCTGTTCTACATCCTGGTCTAGTATTATGATCTAAAACTGTTCTGACATTCCGTGAGCAGTGTGTCATCTGATAGTTCACAGCCCTTTGAATTTGAGTTTTCTTTATGCTTTGACCACAGTGACTGGCAACCAGCCAAGAGCAGTGAGCTGGCAGCAGCAGAGCTGGCATGTTCAGTGAAATGGCAGGAGCAGTGAGCTGGCACGTTCAGTGAGCTGGCAGGTTCAGTGAAATGGCAGGTTCAGTGAGCTGGCAGGTTCAGTGAGCTGCCAGGAGCAGTGAGCTGGCAGGAGCAGTGAGCTGGCAGCAGCAGTGAGCTGGCAGCAGCAGTGAGCTGAAAGGAGAAGTGAGCTGGCAGGTTCAGTGAGCTGGCAGGAGCAGTGAGCTGGCAGGTTCAGTGAAATGGCAGGTGCAGTGAGCTGGCAGGTTCAGTGAAATGGCAGGTTCAGTGAGCTGGCAGGAGCAGTGAGCTGGCAGGTTCAGTGAGCTGGCAGGTGCAGTGAGCTGGCAGGAGCAGTGAGCTGGCAGGTTCAGTGAAATGGCAGGTTCAGTGAGCTGGCAGGAGCAGTGAGCTGGCTGGTTCAGTGAAATGGCAGGTTCAGTGAGCTGGCAGGTTCAGTGAAATGGCAGGTTCAGTGAGCTGGCAGGAGCAGTGAGCTGGCTGGTTCAGTGAAATGGCAGGTTCAGTGAGCTGGCAGGTTCAGTGAGCTGGCAGGAGCAGTGAGCTGGCAGGTTCAGTGAAATGGCAGGTTCAGTGAGCTGGCAGGAGCAGTGAGCTGGCAGGTTCAGTGAAATGGCAGGTTCAGTGAGCTGGCAGGTTCAGTGAGCTGGCAGGAGCAGTGAGCTGGCAGGTTCAGTGAGCTGGCAGGTTCAGTGAGCTGGCAGGTTCAGTGAGCTGGCAGGAGCAGTGAGCTGGCAGGTTCAGTGAGCTGGCAGCAGCAGTGAGCTGGCAGGAGCAGTGAGCTGGCAGGTTCAGTGAGCTGGCAGGTTCAGTGAAATGGCAGGTTCAGTGAGCTGGCAGGTTCAGTGAGCTGGCAGGAGCAGTGAGCTGGCAGGTTCAGTGAAATGGCAGGTTCAGTGAGCTGGCAGGTTCAGTGAGCTGGCAGGAGCAGTGAGCTGGCAGGTTCAGTGAGCTGGCAGGTTCAGTGAGCTGGCAGGAGCAGTGAGCTGGCAGGTTCAGTGAGCTGGCAGGAGCAGTGAGCTGGCAGGTTCAGAGCTGGCAGGAGCAGTGAGCTGGCAGGTTCAGTGAGCTGGCAGGTTCAGTGAGCTGGCAGGAGCAGTGAGCTGGCAGGTTCAGTGAGCTGGCAGGAGAAGTGAGCTGGCAGGTTCAGTGAGCTGGCAGGAGCAGTGAGCTGGCAGGTTCAGTGAAATGGCAGGTGCAGTGAGCTGGCAGGTTCAGTGAAATGGCAGGTTCAGTGAAATGGCAGGTTCAGTGAGCTGGCAGGAGCAGTGAGCTGGCAGGTTTAGTGAAATGGCAGGTTCAGTGAGCTGGCAGGTTCAGTGAGCTGGCAGGAGCAGTGAGCTGGCAGGTTCAGTGAGCTGGCAGGAGCAGTGAGCTGGCAGGTTCAGTGAAATGGCAGGTTCAGTGAGCTGGCAGGTTCAGTGAGCTGGCAGGAGCAGTGAGCTGGCAGGTTCAGTGAGCTGGCAGCAGCAGTGAGCTGGCAGCAGCAGTGAGCTGGCAGGTTCAGTGAGCTGGCAGGAGCAGTGAGCTGGCAGGTTCAGTGAGCTGGCAGCAGCAGTGAGCTGGCAGGTTCAGTGAGCTGGCAGGTTCAGTGAGCTGGCAGGTGCAGTGAGCTGGCAGGTTCAGTGAGCTGGCAGGAGCAGTGAGCTGGCAGGTTCAGTGAGCTGGCAGCAGCAGTGAGCTGGCAGCAGCAGTGAGCTGGCAGGTTCAGTGAGCTGGCAGGAGCAGTGAGCTGGCAGGTTCAGTGAGCTGGCAGCAGCAGTGAGCTGGCAGGTTCAGTGAGCTGGCAGGTGCAGTGAGCTGGCAGGTTCAGTGAGCTGGCAGGAGCAGTGAGCTGGCAGGTTCAGTGAGCTGGCAGGTTCAGTGAGCTGGCAGGTGCAGTGAGCTGGCAGGTTCTGTGAGCTGGCAGGAGCAGTGAGCTGGCAGGTTAAGTGAAATTGCAGGTTCAGTGAAATGGCAGGAGCAGTGAGCTGGCAGGTTCAGTGAAATGGCAGGTGCAGTGAGCTGGCAGGTTCAGTGAGCTGGCAGGAGCAGTGAGCTGGCAGGTTCAGTGAGCTGGCAGGAGCAGTGAGCTGGCAGGTTCAGTGAAATGGCAGGTTCAGTGAGCTGGCAGGTTCAGTGAGCTGGCAGGAGCAGTGAGCTGGCAGGTTCAGTGAGCTGGCAGGAGCAGTGAGCTGGCAGGTTCAGTGAGCTGGCAGGAGCAGTGAGCTGGCAGGTTCAGTGAGCTGGCAGGTTCAGTGAGCTAGCAGGAGCAGTGAGCTGGCAGGTTCAGTGAGCTGGCAGCAGCAGTGAGCTGGCAGGAGCAGTGAGCTGGCAGGTTCAGTGAGCTGGCAGGTTCAGTGAAATGGCAGGTTCAGTGAGCTGGCAGGTTCAGTGAGCTGGCAGGAGCAGTGAGCTGGCAGGTTCAGTGAGCTGGCAGCAGCAGTGAGCTGGCAGGAGCAGTGAGCTGGCAGGTTCAGTGAGCTGGCAGGTTCAGTGAGCTGGCAGGTGCAGTGAGCTGGCAGGTTCAGTGAGCCTCCAGGAGCAGTGAGCTGGCAGGTTCAGTGAGCTGGCAGGTTCAGTGAGCTGGCAGGAGCAGTGAGCTGGCAGGTTCAGTGAGCTGGCAGGAGCAGTGAGCTGGCAGGTTCAGTGAGCTGGCAGGAGCAGTGAGCTGGCAGGTTCAGTGAAATGGCAGGTTCAGTGAGCTGGCAGGTTCAGTGAAATGGCAGGTTCAGTGAGCTGGCAGGTTCAGTGAGCTGGCAGGAGCAGTGAGCTGGCAGATTCAGTGAAATGGCAGGTTCAGTGAGCTGGCAGGTTCAGTGAGCTGGCAGGAGCAGTGAGCTGGCAGGTTCAGTGAAATGGCAGGTTCAGTGAGCTGGCAGGAGCAGTGAGCTGGCAGATTCAGTGAAATGGCAGGTTCAGTGAGCTGGCAGGTTCAGTGAGCTGGCAGGAGCAGTGAGCTGGCAGGTTCAGTGAGCTGGCAGCAGCAGTGAGCTGGCAGGTTCAGTGAGCTGGCAGGAGCAGTGAGCTGGCAGGAGCAGTGAGCTGGCAGGTTCAGTGAGCTGGCAGGAGCAGTGAGCTGGCAGGTTCAGTGAGCTGGCAGGAGCAGTGAGCTGGCAGGTTCAGTGAGCTGGCAGGAGCAGTGAGCTGGCAGGTTCAGTGAGCTGGCAGGAGCAGTGAGCTGGCAGGTTCAGTGAGATGGCAGGAGCAGTGAGCTGGCAGGTTCAGTGAGTTGGCAGCAGCAGTGAGCTGGCAGGTTCAGTGAGCTGGCAGGAGCAGTGAGCTGGCAGGAGCAGTGAGCTGGCAGGTTCAGTGAGCTGGCAGGAGCAGTGAGCTGTCAGGTTCAGTGAGCTGGCAGGAGCAGTGAGCTGGCAGGTTCAGTGAGCTGGCAGCAGCAGTGAGCTGGCAGGTTCAGTGAGCTGGCAGGAGCAGTGAGCTGGCAGGAGCAGTGAGCTGGCAGGTTCAGTGAGCTGGCAGGAGCAGTGAGCTGGCAGGTTCAGTGAGCTGGCAGGAGCAGTGAGCTGGCAGGTTCAGTGAGCTGGCAGGAGCAGTGAGCTGGCAGGTTCAGTGAGCTGGCAGGTGCAGTGAGCTGGCAGGAGCAGTGAGCTGGCAGGTTCAGTGAGCTGGCAGGTTCAGTGAGCTGGCAGGTGCAGTGAGCTGGCAGGTTCAGTGAGCTGGCAGGAGCAGTGAGCTGGCAGCAGCAGTGAGCTGTCACGTTCAGTGAGCTGGCAGCAGCAGTGAGCTGGCAGGTTCAGTGAGCTGGCAGGTTCAGTGAGCTGGCAGATGCAGTGAGCTGGCAGCAGCAGTGAGCTGGCAGGAGCAGTGACGGTACACTGTGTTTAGGGTTCCTTTTCTTCCCCTTCCCCAGATTGGGGAGTGCAGTGCTCTATCTAAAAAGACCTGCTCTGTTGCCTTAGGAGGATACGAGCTCCAGATCTACCCTGATCTGTGGAGTGACCATCACCTTGAGGCCGCATGTGTGCGGGGTTATGACTGAAGACTGCCAGTAGCATCCTCTACCTGTCCCCTTCACCACTTCTTCATCGCCACAGGGTTTGGTAGCCTGATATGTTGGTTGATTTGTTTGATGAACAACCTACACATTGATGATATTTAAGTGGGTGAGGTTTGTGCAGCGTTGTACCCACTCTCTCCCCCAAGGCAGCCAATGCTGATAAAGGGAGAATAGAATACGAATGTGAGCTAGCAAAAAACATAAAAATAGACTCATGGTCATCGAGTGATACAGCACTGAAACAGGCCATTCGGTCCACTGAGTCTGTGCTGACCAACAACCACCCATTTATACTAATCCTATATTAATTCCATATTCCCTACCACATCCCCTCCTACATTGATCCAATATTCCCTAACACTTACCTATACTAGGGACAATTTACAACAGCCAATTTACCTATCAACCTGCAGGTTTTAAGCAGTGGGAGGAAACCAGAGCACCCGGTGGAAACCCACACGGTCACAGGGAGAACTTGCAAACTCCACGCAGGCAGTCCCCAGAACTGAACGCGGGTTGCTAGAGCTGTGAGGCTGTGGTGCTAACCAATGCGCCACCCACTGTGAAAGCTTCTCCAGGTACGTAAAAAGGAAACGTTTGGCTAAGCCAAATGTGAGTCCATTACAGGCAGAGTCAGGAGAATTTATAATGGGGAATAGAGAAATGGCAGAGAAGCTAAACGATTACTTTGTGTCTGTCTTCACTGAGGAAGATACAAGAAATCTCCCAGAATTAGAGATCCAAGGGATTAGGGAGAATGAGAAATTGAAGGAAATTAGTATTAGTAAGAAGGTTGTCTTGGAAAAATTAATGGGGCTGAAGGTTGAGAAGTCCCCAGGACCCGATATTGTACATCCCACAGTGTTCTATAGATTCTGGAACGGTTCCTGTAGATCGGAAGGTTGCAAATGTCTCCCCACTATTTAAGAAGGGCAAGGGAGAGAGAAAACAAGGAATTACAGACCTGTTAGCCTTACATTAGTTGTTGGGAAAATGCTAGAATCTATTCTAAAGGATGTGATCAATGGATACTTGGATAATAATGATCTGATTGGGGCATAGTCAATATGGATTTATAAATGGGAAATCATGTTTGACGAACCTGTTGGAGTTTTTTGAGGATGTTACTAACAGAATTAATAAAGGGGAGTCGGTGGTAAACTTGGATTTTCAAAAGGCTTTTGATAAAGTCCCCTACAGGAGGTTCACAGAATCACAGAATAATACAGTGCAGAAGTGGCCCTTCGGCCCATCGAGTCTGCACTGATGCATTAAAGACACCTGACCTGTCTACCTAATCCCATTTGCCAGCACTTGGCCCATAGCCTTGAATGTTATGACGTGCCAAGTGCTCATCCAGGTACTTTTTAAAGGATGTGAGGCAACCCGCCTCTACCACCCTCCCAGGCAGGGCATTCCAGACCGTCACCACCCTCTGGGTAAAAAAGTTCTTCCTCAAATCCCCTTAAACCTCCCGCCCCTCACCTTAAACTTGTGACCCTTCGTAACTGACCCTTCAACCTAGGGGAACAGCTGCTCCCTATCCACCCTGTCCATGCCCCTCATAATCCTGTACACCTCGATCAGGTCACCCCTCAGTCTTCTCTGCTACAGTGAAAACAACCCAAGCCTTTCCAAAATAAAAACAAGAAATGCTGGAAATACTCAGCAGGTCTGGCAGCATCTGTGGAGAGAAGAGAGTCAGTGACCCTTCTTCGGAACGAGGGTTCCGAAGCAATTACGCAAATGGTATGTTGGCCTTCATTGCAAGAGGATTTGAGTCCAGGAGTAGTGAAGTCTTACTTCAATTGTGTAGAACCTTGGTTAGACCGCACCTAGAGGACTGTGTGCAGTTTTGGTCTCCTTACCTTAGGAAGGATATTATTGCCATAGAGGGAGTGCAATGAAGGTTCACCAGACTTGTTCCCGGGATGGTGGGACTGTCCTATGAAGAGAGATTGGGGGAAACTGGGTCTGTAGTCTCTAGAGTTTCGAAGAATGAGAGGTGATCTCATTGAAACCTACAAAATACTTAAAGGGATAGACAGGGTCGATGCAGCTAAGATGTTTCCCCTGGTTGGGGAGTCTCGAACCAGGGGACACAATTTCAAAATAAGGGGGAAGCCACTTAGGACAGAGATGAGGAGAAATTTCTTTACTCAGAGGGTTGTGAATCTTTGGAATTCTCTACCCCAGAGGGCTGTGGAAGCTCAGTCATTGAGTATGTTTAAAGCAGAGATTGACAGATTTCTAAATACAAATGACATAAAGGGATATGGGGATAGTGTGGGGAAAAAGGTATTGAAGTGGATGATCAGCCATGATTGTATTGAAAGGTGGGGCAGGCTCGATGGGCTGAATGGCCTACTCCTGCTCCTATGTCCATTTGCTCCTATGTTCCTATGTTGCACTGGTGCAACCTGTGTGACAAGCAAAGCAAAAGGAAGGATGCTGGTTTTAACAACATAAAAGAGTGAATAATTGGTAAAAGAGCAGAACTGATTAAAGTATGAACAATAAATGAAGGTTAATTTTGTGCAGCCAATAGAATTGGGAGAATATTGCAGGTGGACCAATTTGGGATTGACAGCTGTCGGAGGAACACATTGTTGTGTTGAAACAGCAAAGGAGCAAAGACGACTTGGTCACAATCAGACAGCATGTTGAATCTTGTTCTGCTCAAAGCAGACTTGAGAAAATGTACTGACTGCTGGTTTCCTCAACAGTGAAACTCATCGACACTTTCCTGAGAAACAAGATGAGGCAAGAAGAAAAGAAAAGTCGATCGTGAGAAACAAGAAATTATTCTGCAGTGTAATAGACTGAAGGAGCAATCCAAGTGTAAAACACCCAGATTTGTAGTGGTTTCCAGGAAACCATGAAAAGCCAAAAAGAAAAAATTGTTTGCAAAGTCTTAACCCCCTCAACTCACACGAAACTAAGACTTGATCACCTTTACTTCTGACCTGTGTTCCCCAAATAAGGTGGGTATGAGCAGCATCATCTTTAATACTGGCAGCTGCCTGAGACGTTGTAGACAATGACGTTTCAGTCAGCGCCATCTTTAATACTGGCAGCTGCCCAAGACGACGCAGACAATGACGTTTCAGTCGGCTCCATCTTTAATACTGGCAGCTGCCCAAGACATCGCAGACAATGACGTTTCAATCAGCGCCATCTTTAATACTGGCAGCTGCCCAAGACGTCGCAGACAGTGACGTTTCAGTCGATGAGGCTGCATTTATGCATGTGCCAGTACAGCGACACCTGAGGGCAGCACAGTGGCACAGTGGTTAGCACCGCAGCCTCACAGCTCCAGCGACCCGGGTTCAATTCTGGGTACTGCCTGTGTGGAGTTTGCAAGTTCTCCCTGTGTCTGCGTGGGTTTCCTCCGGGTGCTCCGGTTTCCTCCCACAGCCAAAGACTTACAGGTTGATAGGTAAATTGGCCGTTGTAAATTTCCCCTAGTATAGGTAGATGGTAGGAGAATGGTGGGGATGTGGTAGGGAATATGGGATTAATGTAGGAGTGGTATAAATGGGTGGTTGTTGGTCGGCACAGACTCGGTGGGCCGAAGGGCCTGTTTCAGTGCTGTATCTCTAAAATAAAAAAAATAAATAAATAAAAGAAAGTAAAAAAACCTAGTGGTGATGTTGTCAGCAAATGCAGACTTATTTTAATGTGCTGGGACTAGGCAGGCCTGTCGATCGGAGGAGTGAGATCTCCAGCAGTGGTGCCGGAACTGATGTGGCCACCATTGCTGCCAGACAGTCCCTCCATAGCTCATGAAGCAGCAATAAAGGAAGACCCACTACCGGCCCCCACCCCCCCCCCCCCAGGAGGCCGCTGGGAGGCCACCTCGATGTACCTGGTGGTCTCCCCACGCGGTGGGATGGTCCCGGCGCCAGTAAAATGCTGGCTCGTGTGGAAAGCGGCCATTAATTACCACTTAATTGAATTAATTGTCCGTTTCTGGGAATCTGTCGTGACAGTGGGAAGGTGTAGACTTCCCTCCCAATTCCTTCCACTGCCATTTTCCCAGCCCTCTCACTTCCCAGCCCGTCTCCCAAGGGCTGGAAAATTCCTGCCGATATCTCAGCAGCAGTGGAAAGTGTTCCTGATCTGGGATTGTTTACACAGCTTCTAAAGAAATGATGTCATTGTGAAACCTTGCTTCCAGCAATCTGCAGACATTAACAAGTCATCCAGTGGCTCAATCCTGGTGTAGGAGGAGCTGGTTTGGGCCAAGTGTATCACAGAGAATTCCTGGAACTCAACTCACACCAGCTTGGGCTTCATAAACAGAGGCATTGAGTACAAAAGCAGGGAAGTTTTGCTGAACCTTGATAAAGCTCTGGTTAGGCTCCAATAGGGTTTTGTGTCCAGTTCTGGTCAGCACACTTTAGGAAGGATGTGAGGGTCCTTGAGAGGGTGTCGAGGAGATTTCCTAGAATGGGTCCAGGGATGAGGGATTTTCGATCTAAGGTTAGGTTTGTGCAGCTGGGTTTCTTCTCCTTGGAGCAAAGGAGATTGAGGGGGGATTTGATAGAGGTGCACAAGATTATGACAGGTTTAGGTAAAGTAGGTAAAGCAGGGGTGTCCAACCTTTTCGCGTGGGGTGGGGGGGTTACATTATAATTTTTGTCTTACATGGTGGGGGTCAGTGAGACAATTTCGGAAAGAAGAAAGGCATTAAAATGTATCTAGCTATTAACCAAAACAACAACAAAGGTGCATTTTTGTGAAGAAGTTTTATATGAGAAGACTAATTTATTGACTTACTTTCTGGTCACTATGTTGGTCACTGATTTAGTGAAAGACATGGTGTATTTTTGCTTGCACAAGTAGTCAATGTTTGCCCGCACACTTGTAGCAATACCAAGTATTCCGGATAGATGCCATTTTGCCAGGAGTGATTTTGATCACTTTCTCTCCCTCTCTCTCTGCTCCCCGCTCTCTGTCCGCTTCTCTCTCTGTCTCTGCCCACCTTCTCTCTCTCTCTCTGCTCCCCTTCTCTCTCTCTCTCTCTCTGTTCCCCTTTCCCTCTCTCTCTGTCTCCCTTTCCCTCACTCTCTCTGTCCCCCTTTCCCTCTCTCTCTGTCCCCCCTTTTTCTCTCGCTCTCTCTCTGTCCGCCTTTCCCTCTCTTTCTCTCTCTCTCTCTCTCTTTGACAGTTGCAGAAAGTGGGAACACTCAGCAGATGGTTGATCAGTTTTTTAAAATTTCCAGTTAGTTTCACAATTGACAATTCCTGACATCAGCCGTTTCTGAACATAGGACAGATTTGGAGTTTTTTAAAAGCGTGCTGGAAAATCCAGAATCTGACTGAAGTTCAGAAATTGCTGATCCCGATGTCAGGATCTGTCAGCTGTGAAACTGACTTCAGATCTTTTTGAAAAGCCAGTCTGACAATGCAGAATTTCTCAAATCCAGTCACGGAGCCCTGGCGAGGATGAGGAACGGCCCTGGGTACAGTTTATACCAGTGAGCCAGATGGAAAACCTTGGCGGGCCGGATGTTGGACAACCCTGAGATAAAGAAAAGCTGTTCCCATTAACTGATGGTACAAGGACTCGGGGACAAAGAATTAAGATTTTGGCCAAGAGATGCAGGGGGATGTGAGGAAGAAGGTTTTATGCAGAGAGTGGTGATGACCTGGAACTCGCTGCCCACGAAGGCGGTGCAAGTGGAGACGATGAAAAGTTTCAAAAGGAAATTGGTTGGGCACTTGAGGGAAATCAACTATCAGGGCTACAGGGATAGAACAGCAGATTGGGACTGATTGAAACACTCCAGCATGGATTCAACGGGCCAAATGGCCACTTTCTGTGAGGTTATGATGCTATGGCTAGAGTTTTACAGCCCCAAATGAGCAGGCTGGTGGCGTGGGCGGGAGGGGGGGCGGTGTATAATTGAGTGGAAGGTGGAGACGGCAGTTTCTAACCCCCTCCCTCCCCTATTGCCAATTTACGTGGGGTAGCGGGAAACAGCCGCCCGCCCCAGGCCAATCAAGGCCCTTAAGTGGCCAATTAACTGGAATTTAAGGGACTCCGCCCACCGCCACAGGGATTATACCCTCGGCTCGCAGGTGGCTGAGGCTTCAGAAAACCCGTCTGGTGAAACCAGGCAGCCTTCTTGTGGGTTGGGGGAGTGACCCTCATGATGGGGCACCCTCTGCCCCACAGAGGACTGCTCCCGAAGCTCAAACAGCCTCCAGCGCACAACACACCCCCCAGTCCCCGAACTGACCCTCCTCTTGCCTCGCCAGGGCCTGACTGATTGACCCTGGTGAAGCCCGAAATCCTTTGTTTCTGGGACCGTCCTTCCTGTTGCTGCTGATGGCTTGGTGCAATCCCAGCAGTGGCCACGGCTCCTGGTGGCACTGCTGGGACTAAGAGCTGCCGGCCCGCTGATTGGCCACCAGTTCCATTAGGCAGGACTTCCTGCCTCAAGGAGGTGGAAGTCCAGCCCAAGGCCTTTTAAGGGCCTGGGGAGCAGAAAATCCTGGTGTGGTTCCTCAGGCCCTGCGTAGGCTGCCTCAGCACCGACCTTGCAGCCTGTGGATGAGCCCCCCGACCCACCCGCCCAATGAAAAAATCCAGCCAATGACTCGATGAACCCTGATCCACATCAGTGTCTCTGTTTTCTTGCAGAAAAAAACCATTGAATAATCCTGTTTATTGATGTTAATTGCAACACAAACCCCATGAATAACATTCCCATGAATCGACAGCAGAGGAAAAGGCCATTCGGCCCAATGGGTCTGTGCTGGTGTTTATACTCTACAGCAGCCTCCTCCCACTCGAATGACCTCCCTCACCCTGTCACACGATCTCTCCCCCCACTCTGTCACACAATCCCTCTATTCCCTTCTCTCTCATATATTTATCGTCCCTCCCTATTATGAATTATATCCACCAGCTGCCACCAGTCCATGTGACTGTGAGTTTCACATTCTCACCACTCTCTGGTGAATTCATCCGAAATTCTTTATTTGATCCGTTAATGATTATCTTATATTCATGTCCCCTTTGTTCTAGACGAATGCACAAGTGGAATGTGTTTCTACACATCCATCGCACCGAACTCCTTCCTAATATTAACTTCATCTCATCTCTTCATGCTCTCTGCCCTCTGAGTTCACTGCCCTCCTTGATTCCCTAAATCTCTCCCTCCCTTATAAACTCTCCTACCCATATTCACAGCCAAGCACTCACATTGTTGATGGAAAGCTTTGCTAAACAGGTAGATTTTCAGGAAGGTCTTAAAAGAGATGAGTGTGAGGTGGAGATGTGAAGAGGGAACTCCTGAGCTTTAGGGCCTTGGCAGCTGAAGGCATAGCCACCAGTGATGGTGTGATTAAAATCAGGGACGCTGAAGAGGCCAGAATTGGTGGAGTGCAGAGACCTCGAAGGGTTGTACGCCTGGAGGAGGCGAGGCCATGGAGGGATGAGAATTTTTAAATCGAGGCGCTGCTTAACTGGGAGCCACTGAAGGTGACTGAGCACAGGGGTGCTGGGTGAACGGGACATAGTGTGAGTAAGGACACAGGCAGCAGAGTTTAGAATGACCTCAAATTTGTGGAGGGTGGAACGAGAGAGGCCAGTCAGAAATGGATGAGACTTTCAGCAGCTTATTGACCGGGGAGAGTGCGGAGAGTGGGGGAGGGGAGTCAGACAATATTACTGAGGTGGAGGTAGTTGATCTTTGTGATGGAGAGAGTTTGTGATGGATTTTGTACTTTTTGATCTGGAATTTTTGGTGCCTGTCTTAAGGATTAACTCAGGCCCATTGAGTGGCCAAGTTCAGCCAGGAAGCATGAGATGGTTAAAGGAATGAACTTGAAACCCTGGAGTGACCGAGTGAATAAATAGTACAAGAGCAGAACTGATTAAAGTATGAACAATAAATGAAGGTTAATTTTGTGCAGCCAATAGAATTGGGAGAATATTGCAGGTGGACCAATTTGGGATTGACAGCTGTCGGAGGAACACATTGTTGTGTTGAAACAGCAAAGGAGCAAAGACGACTTGGTCACAATCAGACAGCATGTTGAATCTTGTTCTGCTCAAAGCAGACTTGAGAAAATGTACTGACTGCTGGTTTCCTCAACAGTGAAACTCATCGACACTTTCCTGAGAAACAAGATGAGGCAAGAAGAAAAGAAAAGTCGATCGTGAGAAACAAGAAATTATTCATTTTTAAAAATTCATTCATGGGATGTGGGCGTCACTGGCTATGCCAGCATTTATTGCCCATCCCTAATTGCCCTTGAGAAGGTGGTGGTGAGCTGCCTTCCTGAACCGCTGCAGTCCATGTGGTGTAGGTACACCCACAGTGCTGTTAGGAAGGGAGTTCCAGGATTTTGACAGTGAAGGAACGGCGATATAGTTCCAAGTCAGGATGGTGTGTGACTTGGAGGGGAACTTGCAGGTGATGATGTTCCCATGCATGTGCTGCCCTTGTCCTTCTAGTTGGTAGAGGTCGCGGGTTTGGAAGGTGCTGTCAAAGGAGCCTTGGTGCTTTGCTACAAATATCTTGTAGATGGTACACACTGCTGCCACTGTGCGTAAGTGGTGTGGGAGTGAATGTTGAAGGTTGTGGCTGGGCTGCCAATGACGCGGGCTGCTTTCTCCTGGATGGTGTCGAGCTTCTTGAGTGTTGTTGGAGCTGCACCCATCCAGGCAAGTGGAGAGTATTCCATCACATTCCTGACTTGTGCCTTGTAGATGGTGGACAGGCTTTGGGGAGTCAGGAGGTGAGTTACTTGCCTCAGGATTCCTAGACTCTGACCTGCTCTTGTAGCCACAGTATTTATATGGCTATTCCAGTTCAGTTTCTGGTCAATGGTAGCCCCTAGGATGTTGATCGTGGGGGATTCAGCGATGGTAATGCCATTGAATGTCAAGGGGAGATGGTTAGATTCTGTCTTGTTGGAGATGGTCATTGCCTGGCACTTGTGTGGCACGAATGTTACTTGCCACTTATCAGCCCAAGCCTGGATGTTGTCCAGGTCTTGCTGCATTTCTACACGGGCTGCTTCAGTATCTGAGGAGTCACAAATGGTGCTGAACATTGTGCAATCATCAGCGAACATCCCCACTTCTGATCTTATGATTGAAGGAAGGTCATTGAGGAAGCATCTACAAGTACAAGTCAGGAGTGTGATGGAATACTCTCCTCTTGCCTGGTTGGGTGCCGTTCCAACAACACTCAAGAAGCTCATCAACATCCAGGACAAAGCAGCCCGCCTCATTGGCACCCCATCCACCACCTTCAACATTCACTCCCACACCCCTGATGCACAGTGGCAGCAGTGTGTACCATCTACAAGATATTTGCAGCAAAGCACCAAGGCTCCTTAGACAGCACCTTCCAAACCCATGACCTCCACCACTTAGAAAGACAAGGGCAGCACATACATGTGAACACCACCACCTGCCAGTTCCCCTCCAAGCCACACACCATCCTGATTTGGTGAGGCCATGCTACCTGACCCAAACCCGACGGGACCCGACGACATGTGTCGGGCTCGGGTCAGGTCGGGCCTAATCCAGATAATGCTCGGGTCGGGCCAGACACACAGGGTAAGTGCTCTACGGTAAGTATTAAAAATAAAAAACTTACCTGAGCTTGGAGGCCGGGACGAAACTGAGTCTACGCAGTGAGCGAATGACATCATTATGACATCATCACGCATGCGCTGCAGCTTCTTGCAGGTTCGGTGTCAGGAAGGTAAGTAAACGAATGGTCGGGTCGGGCTCGGGTTGGGTCGAGTAGTGGTGGGTTCGGGTCGGGTCGGGCCCGGGGCTAAATCGGAGAGACTTGGGCAGGGTTTGGCTCGGGTCCGCTGTGGTTCGGTCGGGTTCGGGTCGAGTTCTTTTTCCCGACCTAAAGCAGGACTCTACTTGGAACTATATCGCCGTTCCTTCACTGTCACTGGGTCAACATCCTGGAACTCCCTTCCTAATAGCACTGTGGGTTTACCTACCTCACATGGACTGCAGCGGTTCAAGAAGGCAGCTCACCACCACCTTCTCAAGGGCAATTCGGGATGGGCAATAAATGCTGGCTTGGCCAGTGATGCCATGGGGCAGGCATTGCTCCAGGGCAGCCCCTCATTGGGCCAAAGAGTGCCCAAAAAGGATGACACCCCAACCCCAAAGCCCACTGGGAGGTTGCCAGGGTTTACCTGGCAGTCTTGCCACAAAGTGGCAGGTTTCCTGGTGCTGGCAAACCACCAGTGGAATCAGAAAGAGGCCCTTAACTTGCCACTTAAGTGGCTTAATTGGCCAATGAATGGGCAATCATGTTTGACAAACCTGTTGGAGTTTTTTGAGGATGTTCTAACAGAATTGATAAAGGGGAGTCGGTGGATGTGGTATACTTGGATTTTCAGAAAGCTTTTGATAAAGCCCCCCACAGGAGGTTGGTTAGCAAAATTAAAGCACATGGGATCGGAGGTAATATACTGGCATGGATTAAGGATTGGTTAACAGGCAGAAAGCAGAGAGTAGGAATAAACTGGTCATTTTCGCATTGGCAGGCTGTGACCAGTGGGGTACCACAAGGATCACTGCTTGGGTCCCAGCTGTTCACAATATATATCAATGATTTGGATGCGGGGACCAAATGTAGTATTTCCAAGTTCGCAGATGACACAAAACTAGGTGGGAATGTGTGCTGTGAGGAAGATGCAAAGTGTCTTCAAGGGGATTTGGATAGATTTAGTGAGTGGGCGAGAACGTGGCAAATGGAATATAATGTGGAAAAATGTGAGGTTATTCACTTTGGTAGGAGGAATAGATGTGCAGAGTATTTCTTAAATGGTAAGAGATTAGAAAGTGTAGATATACAAAGGGACCTGGGTGTCCTTGTCAATATGTCACTGAAAGCTAACATTAGGAAGGCTAATGGTATATCAGTCTTTATCACAAGAGGATTTGAGTACAGGAGTAGTGAAGTCTTGCTTCAATTGTATCGAACCTTGGTTAGACCGCACCTAGAGGACTGTGTGCAGTTTTGGTCCCCTTACCTTAGGAAGGATATTATTGCCATAGAGGGAGTGCAATGAAGATTCACCAGACTTGTTCCCGGGATGGTGGGACTGTCCTATGAAGAGAGATTGGGGAAACTGGGCCTGTATTCTCTAGAGTTTCGAAGAATGAGAGGTGATCTCATTGAAACCTACAAAATCCTTAAAGGTATAAACAGGGTAGATGCAGCTAAGATGTTTCCCCTGGTTGGGGAGTCTAGAACCAGGGGACACAATTACAAAATAAGGGGGAAGCCACTTAGGACAGAGATGAGGAGAAATTTCTTCACTCAGAGCTTTGTGAATCTTTGGAATTCTCTACCCCAGAGGGCTGTGGAAGCTCAGTCATTGAGTATGTTTAAAGCAGAGATTGACAGATTTCTAAATACAAATGACATAAAGGGATTTAGGGATAGTGTGGGAAAAAGGCATTGAAGTGGATGATCATCCATGATGGTATTGAATGAGGGGGGCAGGCTTGATGGGCTGAATAGCCTACTCCTGCTTCTATGTTCCTATGTTCCTAGGAGGAAGTGCAGGGGAGGAGGAGGAGTAAGGTGGAGTGAAGAGGAGTGAGCAGTTGGAGTGACGAGGTGAAATGAGGAGGAGGAGGAGTGAGGTAGAGTGAGCAATGAGGAAGAACGAGGAGTGAGGAGTGAGGAAGTGTGAGAAGGTGGAGGAGTGAGTTGCAGGAATAAGGAGTGAGGAGGAATGGGAGGGCGAGAGAGGAGAGGAGGCGGATAAGTGCGGAGGAAGAGAAATAAGGATGTGTAGGGAAGAGGAGGAGCATCGAGGAGTCAGGAGGATGAGTGTGGAGAAGTGAGGAGTGAGGACTGAGGAGTGAGGAATGAGGATAAAGAGTGAGGAGGTTGAGTGAAGAAGAGTGAGGGGCAGGAGATAGGAGGAGGAGAGAGAAGTAGAGGAGGAGTGAGGAGGAGGAGTGAGAAGGAGGAGTGAGGAGGTATAGGGAGGAAGAGGAGGATTGATGAGTCAGGAGGATAAGTGAGGAGGTGGAGCAAGGAGGTGGTGAGGAAGAGAGGGGAGTGAGGAGTAGGAGTAAGGAGGAGGTGAGATATGAGGATGAGAAGTGAGGAAGAGGAGGAGTGAGGAGTGAGGAAGGGGAGGAGGAATGAGGATGAGGAATGAGGGGCAGGAGTGAGGAGAAGGAGTGAGAAGTGAGGAAATGTGAGGAGGTGGAATGAGGATGAGGAGTGAGTAGGAATGGGGAGTGAGAATGAGGAGTGAGGAGTGGAAGTGAGGAGTGAAGAGGAGGAGTGAGGAGGAGGAGTGAGGAGGAATGAGGAGGTGGGGAGGTGTGAGGATGAGACGTGGAGAGAGGGAGTGAGGAGTGAAAGGAGTGAGGAAGAGTGAGGAAGAGTGAGGAGGAGGAGTGAGGAGGAGTGAGGAGGAGTGAGGAGGAGGTGAGGAGTGAGGAGGAGGAGTGAGGAGGAGGTGAGGAGTGAGGAAGAGGTGAGGAGTGAGGAGGAGGTGAGGAGGAGGAGGAGTGAGGAGGAGGAGTGAGGAGGAGGAGGAGTGAGGAGGAGGAGTGAGGAGGAGGAGTGAGGAGGAGTGAGGAGGAGTGAGGAGGAGGTGAGGAGTGAGGAGGAGGTGAGGAGTGAGGAGGAGGAGGAGTGAGGAGGAGGAGTGAGCAGTGAGGAGGAGTGCGGACTGAGGAGGAGGACAAGTGAGAAGGAGGAGGAGTGAGGAGGAGGTGAGGAGTGAGGAGGAGGAGGAGTGAGGAGGAGGAGTGAGGAGGAGGAGTGAGGAGTGAGGAGGAGGAGTGAGGAGGAGGAGGAGTGAGGAGGAGGAGTGAGGAGGAGGAGTGAGGAGGAGGAGTGAGGAGTGAGGAGGCGGAGGAGAAGTGAGGAGGAGGAGGAGGAGTGAGGAGGAGGAGGAGGAGTGAGGAGGAGGAGGAGTGAGGAGTGAGGAGTGAGGAGTGAGGAGGCGGAGGAGGAGTGAGGAGGAGTGAGGAGGCGGAGGAGGAGTGAGGAGGAGGAGGAGGAGTGAGGAGGAGGAGGAGGAGTGGGGATATAAGAATATGAACTATGTTCTGATTCAGTTGTCCATGCACATGTATCAATCAAGTGTATTTTGAAATTTTGCTGGCCCTGTCTTTTATATTCACCATTTTTGATCCATTTGTATTTTATACACTCTAATTCAGGCATCACCAACCTTCTCTTTCGAGAGAGCTACTTCTGATAAACTAAAAATATCATGAGCCACTTCAATATATATTGAAAAAACATGGATAGATAAATGTGAACTAAATATGTAGCTACTGTAATGACATAATACTGTCATGCAGGCCCCCACCAGCCAAGAAGGGGGCACATTAATTTCACTACATGGACATTCAATTTCAAATTGTTGCTCAGAAGAAGAGAAAGTCTGTGACAAGGGATTGGAAAGACATTTTTGCATATTGACAGACAGTGCGTGGAACAAAGGAGCTGTCCCCTGCTCCAATACAATCCACAAATAGACGTGGTCAAATCAGTTAGTCACATGACTAACCTGCTTGACAGTCTGGGTTTTTTTCTGAATTGTGGAGACAGTGTTTGAACTGGCAGAAAGTTGTTTGCTCCTGAACTGAAAAGACCTCTCCTGGCTGGCTCGCCCCATCCTCGCCTGTCTGTCTGCTCCCATCTCTTTCTCACGGAACTCCAAAACCTACTGAAGCCATATGAACCCAAGACAGAAAAGTCTCTGACAGTGAACAAGGTTTAAGAAGAATACTGGGCCCCAATGAAAAGCAAGATCTACCTACAATCAAGGACTCTACAGTGAGCTCGAAGACTCGTAACAAAAACTCTTCAGATATTTCCCAAGATGCGGGAAAGGTTCCAGTGGATTGGAAAAATGCTAATGTAACACCCTTATTCAAAAAGGAAGGGAGGCAGAAAGTAGGAAACCATAGACCAGTTAGTTTAACATCAGTCGTTGGGAAATTGTTAGTATTCATTATTAAGGAAGTAATAACAGGACATTTAGAAAGTCAAAATGCAATCCATCAGAGTCAGCATGGCTTTATGAAGGATAAATCGTGTTTAACAAATTTGCTAGAGTTCTTGGAAGATGTAACAAGTAAATGGGCGGCACAGTGGCGCAGTGGTTAGCACTGCAGCCTCACAGCTCCAGGGACCCGGGTTCGATTCTGGGTACTGCCTGTGTGGAGTTTGCAAGTTCTCCCTGTGTCTGCGTGGGTTTCCTCCGGGTGCTCCAGTTTCCTCCCACATGCCAAAGACTTGCAGGTTGATAGGTTAATTGGCCATTATAAAATTGCCCCTAGTATAGGTAGGTGGTAGGGAAATAGAGGGACAGGTGGGGATGTAGTAGGAATCTGGGATTAGTGTAGGATTAGTATAAATGGGTGGTTGATGGTCGGCACAGACTCGGTGGGCCGAAAGGCCTGTTTCAGTGCTGTATCTCTAAACTAAACTAAAGTGGATAATGGGGATCCTGTAGATGTTGTATATCTGGACTTCCAGAGGCATTTGATAAGGTGCCACACAAAAGGTTAATACACAAGGTAAGATCACATGGGGTTAGGGGCAATTTATTAGCTTGGATAGAGGATTGGCTAACCAACAGAAAACAGAGAGTCGGGATAAATGGGTCCTTTTCTGGTTGGCAAGATGTAACTAGTGGGGTGCCACAGGGTTCGGTCCTTGTGCCCCAACTATTTACAATCTATATTAATGACTTGGATGTAGGGATAGAAGGTACTATAGCCAAATTTGCAGATGACACTAAAATAGGTGGGATAGTAAGTTGCAATAAAGAAATAAGAAATTTACAAATGGTTAGGTGAATGGGCCAAAATTTGGCAGATGGAGTTTAATGTGGGTAAGTGTGAGGTTCTCCATTTTGGTCGGAAGAATAGAAAGGCAAATTGTTATCTAAATGGAGAGAAACTTCAGAGTGCTTCAGTGCAGAGGGATCTGGGTGTCCTCGTGCATGAATCGCAGAAAACTAGTATGCAGGTACAGCAGGTGATAAGGAAGGCAAATGGAATTTTGGCATTTATTGATAAAGGAATAGAGTATAAAAGTAGGGAAGTATTGCTGCAACTGTACAAGGCATTAGTGAGACCGCACCTGGAGTATTGCGTACAGTTTTGGTCCCCTTACTTGAGGGGGGATGTAGTTGCATTGGAGGCAGTTCAGAGGAGGTTCACTAGATTGATTCCAGAGATGAGAGGTTTGTCTTATGAAGAGAGATTGAGCAGTTTAGGCCTTTACTCTCTAGAGTTTAGAAGAATGAAAGGAGATCTAATTGAGCTATATAAGATGATCAAGGGATTGACAAAGTAGACGTAGAGAGGATGTTTCCTCTTGTGGGACAATCTAGAACAAGAGGTCATGGTTTTAGGATAGGGGGTAGCAGATTTAAAAGAGAGATGAGGAGAAATTACTTCTCTCAAAGGGTCGTGAGTCTGTGGAATTCACTATCCCAGTGTGTGGTGGATGCCGGGACATTGGGTAAATTTAAGGAGGAGATAGACAGATTTTTAATTAGTAAAGGGTTGAAGGGTTATGGAAAACGGGCAGGAAAGTGGAGTTGAGACCGGGATGAGATCAGCCATGATCGTATTAGATTTTTTTTTTAGATTTAGAGATACAGCACTGAAACAGGCCCTTCGGCCCACCGAGTCTGTGCCGACCATTAACCACCCATTTATACTAATCCTACACTAATCCTATATTCCTACCACATCCTCACTTGTCCCTATATTCCCCTACCACCTACTAGGGGCAATTTATAATGGCCAATTTACCTATCAACCTGCAAGTCTTTTGGCTGTGGGAGGAAACCGGAGCACCCGGAGGAAACCCACGCAGACACAGGGAGAACTTGCAAAGTCCACACAGGCAGTACCTGGAATTGAACCCGGGTCGCTGGAGCTGTGAGGCTGCGGTGCTAACCACTGCGCCACTGTGCTGCCCCGTATTGAATGGCGGAGCAGGCTCGACGGGCTGAATTGCCTACTCCTGCTCCGAGTTCTTATGTTCTTATGTATGTAACCAAATTCGAGTTTGAGTTTAATAAATTTCACTTTTCTTCTTTAAACCTGAGAAAACCTGTGTGTGTGCTGGTTTCTTTGCCTCATAATTGGAAAGCGGTGAACAAGGATTCATCAAGGGGGATCTAAAAACACGATGTGTTTAAAATTAAACCCTGTTACGGTCAGACCAGGTGAAGGCTGAAAGGGAACCCTAGACCCCTTTCTCACCTGGTTGTAACAGAAAATTGACCCACAGACAAATGAGAGAAATTGGAAGTGGGAAGCCAGATTGTTTCCAATCAAAAAAAGAACAAGTTTTCAATACATGTTTTCTTCTGGTTGTGTGTGATTGAATACTAACATATCTGCAACTGAAGCGAGTAGCTCTCTAAGCCAGGGTGAAGTAACTTGGGATAAGTTAAAAGCACTGTCTATGGAGGAGTTGAGGAAAATAGCTGAGCAGTGTGGGATCACTGTACGTGGCAAGGCAAGGAAGTCTGACCTCCTAAGACTAGTGGCCAACCATTTTATCCTTGAATCTGAAGAAGCAGAAACAGGGTATTGTTAGCAAAGATACAATTGGAACAGAGGAAACTTGAACTTGAGGAGAGAGAGAGAGAGAAACACAGGAGAGAGAGAGAGAGAAGGAATGCAAAGAAAGAGAGTTGAAGCGCTTGAGTTAACTAGAGGGTGACAGAGTAACCCCAGTGAAAGCATGGCCAATATGGAGGAACATAATTCAGGGCTGGGTACAAAATTGTTCAAACTCGCTCAACTAATCCCAAAATTCAATGAGGAGGATGTAAAATATTTTTTGTGTCCTTTGAGAAACTGGCAAGGCAGCTAAAATGGCCAGCTTAGACCTGGCCTCTTTTACTACAAAGCAAGTTAACTGGAAAAGCCCATGAGGTTTATTCCCTGTTGCCAGATGAAAGTTCATCAAATTATGAACTGACCAAAAATGCTATCCTCGGGGCATATGAATTAGTACCCGAAGCCTATCGCCAAAAGTTTAGAACCCTCAAGAAGCAAGCTAATCAAACTTATCTAGAGTTTGAAAGAAGTAAGCAGCTGGCTTTTGACCAGTGGCTGAGGACTCTTAAAGTACAGCTTAGGTATGAGAATCTCATGGAAGTGATTCTGTTACCTTGAGCCCGAGGATCGAGGCCCAGGCACTTACCTTCCGGGAGTGGAGAGGAGCGGACCTGTCGGGAGAACGTCAAGCAAGAGAAGAGGATAAATTGAGCCGAGGATTGCGGCGTAGTCACTTACCTTCCAGGAGTGGAGCAGAGTGCAGTCCAGGCATGCCAGAGTTTGAAAAAATAGTAAGTGACATCACAGGAAAGCTGCAAGGTGATTGGTTGGTGAGTAACAGCTGTTAGTGCCTGGAAATAGCTTAAAAAATCAGGGGAAAGTTCTATTTTTAAACCTACCTTATAAGTGATAAGGTTAGTACTACTAAAGTGTGTTTTTTAAAAATTGGACAGGAAACAAAGAGTAGGAATAAAAGAGTCTTTTTCCAAATGGCAGGCAGTGACTAGTGGGGTACTGCAGGGATCAGTGCTAGGACCCCAGCTATTCACAATATATATTAATGATAAAGATGAGGGAATTAAATGTAATATATCCAAGTTTGCAGATGACACAAAGCTGTGTGGGAGTGTGAGCTGTGAGGAGGATGCAGAGAAGCTCCAGTGTGATTTGGACAGGTTGAGTGAGTGGGCAAATACATGGCAGATGCAGTATAATGTGGATAAATGTGAGGTTATCCACTGCGGAGGCAAAAACAGAAAGGCAGATTATTATCTGAATGGCGATAGATTGGGAAAGGGGGAGGTGCAGCGAGACCTGGGTGTCCTTGTGCACCAGTCGCTGAAAGTAAGCATGCAGGTGCAGCAGGCAGTTAAGAAGGCAAATGGTATGTTGGCCTTCATAGCGAGAGGATTCGAGTACAGGAGCAGGGATGTCTTGCTGCAATTATACAGGGCCTTGGTGAGACCACATCTGGAGTATTGTGTGCAGTTTTGATCTCCTTATCTGAGGAAGGACGTTCTTGCTATAGAGGGAGTGCAGCGAAGGTTCACCAGACTGATTCATGGGATGGCAGGACTGACGTAAGAGATTGAGTCAGTTAGGCTTGTATTCACTAGAGATTAGAAGAATGAGAGGGGATCTCATAGCAACCTACAAAATTCTAACAGGACTGGACAGACTAGATGCAGGAAGGATGTTCCCGATGGCGGGGGAGTCCAGGACCAGGGGTCACAGTCTAAGGATAAGGGGTAAGCCATAAGGAGGGAATTCTTCCCCCAGAGAGTGGTGAACCTGTGGAATTCTCTACCACAGAAAGCAGTTGAGGCCAAATCATTAAATATATTCAAGAAAGAGTTAGATATAGTTCTTAGGGCTAAAGGGATCAAGGGATACAGGGAGAAAGCGGGAACAGGTTACTGAGTTTGGACGATCAGCCATGATCATATTGAATGGCGGAGCAGACTCAAAGGGCCGAATGACCTGCTCCTGCTCCTATTTTTCTATGTTTCTATGTTAGAGGAATTTAAAAACTCTGTCCCACTTTCCAAAAAGACCCATGTAGAGGAACAGCGGGTGCAGGGAGTTCGGCAAGTAGCCGTTCTGTCCGATGAGTTTGCTTTAATTTATAAGTCGGTTTCCAAGGGGAGAGCCTTTCCTAATCATCCCCACAAATCCAAAAAGGACAAACGGTAGGAAGGTGCTATCCGCCCAAGCAGTCCTGGGAGAGAAAGGAAAGCAGGAGACACAGAGGGCCCTCCTCCACCCAAAAAGGAAGGTGCTGTGAGCAAGAGTGAGTCTCGGAGACCTGTGTGCTTCCATTGTAATAAAGCAGGGCATTTAAAAGCTGACTGCTGGAAACTAAAGGTAAAACCTGTAGGGTTAATCAGGGCACACCCGCTCAGTGAAGAAGGGACCCTGTGGCTTTAACTGCAGTAAGAGTGAGACCCAGGAAGCCTACTGCTGCAAGTGCAGAAAATTTACTAGGATTCCTGAAGGATATCAGGGTTTTGTGTCTGAAGGGAGAGTAACCCCATATGCCTCGAGTGGGGCAAGAAGCCTATAGTAACCCTCAGGGATACAGGGGCCACTAGATCCCTTTTATGGGAAAAAGTCCTGACCTTTCCCCCAGAGAGTGCAGTAAACACCAGAATGATGGTGAATGGTATTGGAGGGCAGTGTATCCCTGTACCTGTACACCGGGTGCACCTGGAGTGAGACCTAGTTTCAGGACCAGTGACCATGGGGATTGTCCCTAGTTTCCTGTGGACAGGGTTGACCTACTCCTAGGCAATGATCTGGCGGGGGTAAAGGTGATAGTGCCCCCCACCCCCAGTAGTGAAAGAGAGATCGCAGGAGGTCAGAGAGGCAAAGCAGTTGCAGGAGACGGTCCCCTGCAGTTTCTGTGAATGTGTAATGGATCAGGCCATGATCAAACCAGCTCCCCCAGAGGAGACTGCATTGTCACTGCAGGCAGATGACCGGGTCTGCCCGTCCGAGACTTTCTTTGGAAAGTTAGGAGACCCAGGGAATGAATTAAATGGATTTTCCCTAGCTACGGCTCAGCGAGCCGACCCAGTATTCAGAGAGTTAGCACAGACTGCCCAGACTGAAAGTGAAGCAGAGGGAGTCCCTGATTGTTACTATTTCAATAATGAGGTACTGATGAGGAAATGGAGTTTTCCTCACACACCTGAGAGAAAGGAGTGGACAGTAGTTCATAAGTTAGTGGTGCCACAGAGATACCGGAGAGAAATATTAAGAAGGGTCCACGAGATTACAGTGACTGTACATGCCGGTATATGAATGACCAAAACCCGCATAAGACAACAGTTTGACTGGCCAAAACTCCACAAAGATGTGGTGGAGTACTGCAGGAGTTGCCACATGTGCCAGGTTGAGGGGAAACCCCAACCTACAGTGAAATCTGCACCCCTAAGTCCTGTACTGGTGTTAGGAGGACCCTCCAGCAGAGGCTGGTGAACTGTAAGGGACCCCTGCGAGCACAAAAGGGGACAGGCTGGCACAAGGCTGGCAAAAGTTTAGACAGAGAAGGGATAAAAAGTGACCAAGAGGGCAGGTTAAAGGAAGTCCAGGAGGAATCCCGGATGAAAACCCCTACTATCCAGTCAGCCAACCCCGATAAATGTGCAAAGTTAGACCCCACATCCTCCTATGTAAATGCAGACTCTAGAAGCACCCCACCAGAGTTGCTAACAGCATTTACAGGAACCTGCAGAGACAAAGAAAGACATCTAGGGGGAAGAGAAACCATGAGGATGATGCCTCACTTAGTCAAAGTGCAACAGGGGAGGGCAGAAGTGTCTGCCCAAATGCCTGCAGGCAGGAGTGTCCCCTGGGACAAAGGGGAGATTAGCAAAGAATCCTCCCCCACAGTCAGAAAAAAGGGTACCACCCATCCCCCAAAGTCAAAAACCTTTGCATGACTCAGCAAAGCACTGAAAGAGAGTTCAGGATAGTGGACCCGCCCACCAGTGACTCTCCAGAAAAAAAGTTACCTCAGCAGGAACAAAGACCCTGGGCAGTCATTGAAATGGGCAAACGGAAGAGAAACTTCCCCAAAAAAGAACAACATATATTTTGGAATGCTAAAAAAGGCTCGATTTTAATAAGTTTTAGGATTTGTGGATGAATGAGAGAAATGCATGGGTTTTGTCTGTATCTTATATTTTCTCTCGACCCTTTTAAGAAATATGCCTTTTCTCAAATCGCATTTCATTCCGTTGGGTGTGGAGGTGTCATGCTTGGCCCACACTTGCCATGAATGAGGCACATCAATTTTGTCCTAAAAATTGATTTCAAACTGTTACTGGAGTGAAGAAAGGACGGGTTAAACAGATCAGCTGTGGCTGGAAAAGACATTTGCATATTAACAGACAGTGTTTGGAAGGACAAAGGGCCATTCCCCGATGCATTCAACCCACAATGGACCTTAATCACCAGGTATTGTGTGTAAGAGGAGCATTCCAGAGACTGCTAAGGTGATACAATCCAAGACGTAGTCAGACCAGTTAGTTACATGACTAAACTGCTTAGCAACCTGGGTTTTCTGAATTGTACAAACAGTTTCAACTGAGAGTGTCTATTTGCTCCTGGACTGAGAAGATCTCTCCTGTCTGCTCCCATCTCTTTCTGACAAGCCTCTGAATCCACTGAAGACACATGAACCCCAAGACAGAAAAGTCTTCGACAGCGAACAAGGTTTAAGAAGAACACTGGGCCCCAACGAGAAGCAAGATCTACCTACAATCAAGGACTCTACAGTGAGCTCGAAGAACAGTAACAAAAACTCTTCAGATATTGCCTCAAACTTTTCCATTTTATTTTTCTCCTGCTCTTTTCTTTCTCTATTTGCATGTGTGTATCATGTATGCATGTGAGTGCGGACGCATCGTGTATCCAGAGGCATTAACCAAATTAGAGTTTAAGTTCAATAAATTTCAACTTTTCTTCTTTAAACATAAGAAATCCTGATTGTGCTGGTTTCTTTGCATTATAATTGGAAAGCGGTGAACAAGGATTCACCAAGGGGGACCTAAAAATAAAATGTGTTTAAGATTAAACCCAGTTACGGTAAGACCAGGTAAAGGGTGAGAGGGACCCCTGGACATCTTTCTCACCTGGTCGTAACAGGAGGCTAAGCTTTCGGTGTAAATGGAACAGTTGGAAGATGACGAGTGGGGGAACGGTACACTCACTTATTTATTATTGCTGAAAATAGAGACATTAGTTTAGTTTAGAGATACAGCACTGAAACAGGCCCTTCGGCCCACCGAGTCTGTGCCGACCATCAACCACCCATTTATACTAATCCTACACTAATCCCATATTCCTACCACATCCCCACCTGTCCCTATATTCCCTACCACCTACCTATACTAGGGGCAATTTATAATGGCCAATTTACCTATCAACCTGCAAGTCTTTTGGTTGTGGGAGGAAACTGGAGTACCCGGAGAAAACACACGCAGACACAGGGAGAACTTGCAAACTCCACACAGGCAGTACCCGGAATTGAACCCGGGTGGCTGGAGCTGTGAGGCTGTGGTGCTAACCACTGCGCCACTGTGCTTTTCTTCTTGCATTCATCAGGATAATCCACAAGAAAATGGCGACTGACTAAATTGGTGCATTCTCCATGGCAATGCCTCTACCAATCAGAGTTCACTTGCCAAGCAATCAGCACTCTTCTCATACAGTATAAAGTTGTGGCTTCCCTTAACATTGGTATTCTTGTGGATTGTCCTGATGGGTGCAAGACGAAAAGATTTGACAAAGTGTCTTTTTTTTATTCATTCATGGGATGTGGGCGTCACTGGCCAAGCCAGCATTTATTGACCATCCCTAATTGCCCATGAGAAGGT
The DNA here is from genome assembly GCF_036365525.1 of Heterodontus francisci. Classification (NCBI taxonomy): domain Eukaryota; kingdom Metazoa; phylum Chordata; class Chondrichthyes; order Heterodontiformes; family Heterodontidae; genus Heterodontus; species Heterodontus francisci. Next base: position 1,586,194 of record NW_027140485.1, read on the forward strand.
GGTGGTGAGCTGTCTCCTTGAACGGCTGCAGTCCATGTGGGGTAGGTACACCCACAGTGCTGTTAGGAAGGGAGTTCCAGGATTTTGACCCAGTGACAGTGAAGGAACGGCAATATAGTTCCAAGTCAGGATGGTGTGTGACTTGGAGGGGAACTTGCAGGTGGTGGTGTTCCCATGTATTTGCTGACCTTGTCCTTCTAGTTGGTAGACGTCGCAGGTTGGGAAGGTGCTGTCTCAGGAGCCTTGGTGCGTTGTTGCAGTGCATCTTGTAGATGGTACACACTGCTGCCACTGTGCGGCGGTGGTGGAGGGAGTGAATGTTTGTAGATGGGGTGCCAATCAAGCGGGCTGCTTTGTCCTGGATGGTGTTGAGCTTCTTGAGTGTTGTTGGAGCTGCACCCATCCAGGCAAGTGGAGAGTATTCCATCACACTCCTGACTTGTGCCTTGTAGATGGTGGAAAGGCTTTGGGGAGTCAGGAGGTGAGTTACTCGCCGCAGGATTCCTAGCCTCTGACCTGTTCTTGTAGCCACGGTATTTATATGGCTACTCCAGTTTAGAATCTGGTCAATGGTAACCGCCCAAGCTGTTGATCATGGGGGATTCCGTGATCATAATGCATTGAATGACAAGGAGAGATGGTTAGATTCTCTCTTGTTGGAGATGGTCATTGCCTGGCACTTGTGTGGCACAAATGTTACTTGCCACTTATCAGCCCAAGCCTGGATATTGTCCAGGTCTTGCTGCATTTCTGCACCGACTGCTTCAGTATCTGAGGAGTCACGAATGGTGCTGAACATTGTGCAATCATCAGCGAACATCCCCACTTCTGACCTTATGATTGAAGGAAGGTCATTGATGAAGCAGCTGAAGATGGTTGGGCCTAGGACACTACCCTGAGGAACTCCTGCAGTGAAGTCCTGGAGCTCAGATGATTGACCTCCAACAACCACAACCATCTTCCTTTGCGCTAGGTATGACTCCAGCCAGCGGAGAGTTTTCCCCCTGATTCCCATTGACCTCAGTTTTGCGAGTTCTCCTTGATGCCATACTCGGTCAAATGCTGCCTTGATATCAAGGGCAGTCACTTTCACCTCACCCCTTGAGTTCAGCTCTTTTGTCCATGTTTGAACCAAGGCTGTAATGAGGTCAGGAGCTGAGTGGCCCTGGCAGAACCCAAACTGAGCATCACTGAGCAGATTATTGCTAAGCAAGTGCCACTTAATAGTACTGTCGATGACACCTTCCATCACTTTACTGATGATTGAGAGTAGACTGATGGGGCGGTAATTGTCCAGGTTGGACTTGTTCTGCTTTTTGTGTACAGGGCATACCTGGGCAAATTTTCCACATTGGCAGGTAGATGCCAGTGCTGTAGCTGTACTGGAACAGCTTGGCTTGGGGCACGGCACGTTCAGGAGCACAGTACTATTGCCAGAACCCATAGCCTTTGCAGTGTCCAGTGCCTTCAGTTGTTTCTTGATATCACGCGGAGTGAATTGAATTGGCTGAAGACTGGTATTGTGATGCTGGGGACTTCAGGAGGATGTTGAGATGGATCATCAACTCGGTACTTCTGGCTGAAGATTGTTGCAAATGCTTCAGCCTTATCTTTCGCACTGATGTGCTGGGCTCCCCCATCATTGAGGAAGGGGATATTTGTAGGGCTACCTCCTCCAGTTAGTTTTTAATTGTCCACCACCATTCACAGTTGGATGTGGCAGGACTGCAGAGCTTAGATCTGATCCATTGGTTATGGGATCGCTTAGCTCTGTCTATCGCATGCTGTGTTGTAGCTTCACCAGGTTGTTACCTCATTTTGAGGTATGCCTGGTGCTGCTCCTGGCATGTCCTCCTGCACTCTTCATTGAACCAGGGTTGGTCTCCTGGCTTGATGGTAATGGTAGAGTGGGGGATATGCCGGGCCATGAGGTTACAGATTATGGTTGAGTACAATTCTGCTGCTGCTGATGGCCCACAGTGCCTCATGGATGCCCAGATTTGCATTGCTAGATCTGTTTGAAATCTATCCCATTTAGCACGGTGATAGTGCCACACAACACGATGGACGGTATCCTCAATGTGAATGCAAGACTTCGTCTCCACAAGGACTGTGCGGTGGTCACTCCAACCAATACTGTCATGGACAGATGCATCTGCGGCAGGCAGATTGGTGAGGACGAGGTCAAGTATGTTTTTCCCTCACCACCTGCCACAGACCCAGTCTAGCAGCTATGTCCTTTAGGACTTGGCCAGCAGTGGTGCTACCGAGCCACACTTGGTGATGGACATTGAAGTCCCCCACCCAGAGTCCATTCTGCACCCTTGCCACCATCAGTGCTTCCTTCAACTGGTATGCAACATGGAGGAGTATTGATGCATCAGCTGAGGGAGGGCGGTAGGTGGTAATCAGCAGGAGGTTTACTTGGCCATGTTTGACCTGATGCTGTGAGACTTCATGGGGTCCAGAGTCGATGTTGATGACTCCCAGGGCAACTCCCTCCCTACTGTATACAACTGTGCCACCACCTCTGCTGGGTCTGCCAGTGGGACAGGACGTACCCGGGGATAGTGATTGCAGTGTCTGGAACATTGTCTGCAAGGTATGATTCGGTGAGTGTGACTATGTCAGGCTGTTGCTTGACTAGTCTGTGGGACAGTTCTCCCAACTTTGGCACAAACCCCCAGATGTTAGTAAGGAGGACTTTGCAGGGTCGACAGGGCTGGGTTTGCCGTTGTCATTTCAAATGCTTCGGTGGCCCATCTGGTTTCATTCACTTCATAGCAGTTAGATACAACTGAGTGGCTTGCTGGGCCATTTCAGGGGGCAGTTAAGAATCAACCACATTTCTGTGGGTCTGGAGTCACATGTAGGCCAGAGCAGGTAAGGAAAGCAGATTTCCTTCCCGAAAGGACATTAGTGAACCACGTAGGTTTTTAACAACAATCGACAATGGTTTCATGGCCATCTTTAGACTAGCTTTTTAATTCCAGATTTATTAATTGAATTCAAATTCCACCTTCTGCTGTGGTGGGATTTGAACCCATGTCCCCAGTGAAATACCCTGGGTCTCTGGGTTACTAGTCCAGTGATAATACCACGACACCACAACCTCCTCTATTTCAATAATACTCAAGTTCTGTACTACCATGCGTCCACTTATTGATTGTTGGGAAGATCTCAAGGTTGTTGGAAAATCAGGAGAAGGGTGTAATAAATACATGCAAACAAGTGGTCATCTGGAGTGTGCGGGTCCCAATGTCATTCCCTTCTCAACCAGCACCACTGCCTCCTCAACCCACCACCAGTGGTGGGCAGCTTGGCTGGGGAAAGGGTCATTTCTCATGCTGTTTAAAGGGATCCTCAGCTGCAGTCGGACAAAGCTGGAAACAGTGTTTGTCACTCATTAGTTTCTTCAATCTTTGAAGCATCTAGTCTCTTGTGTATTCCACATTCCATTTGTTCCACCATTGTGCCTTCAGCTGCCACATCCCTAAGCTCTGCTATTTGTTCTGGTATTTGTTCTGGTATTTGTTCAGTATTTGTTCTGGTATTTGTTCTGGTATTTGTTCAATATTTGTTCTGGTATTTGTTCTGGTATTTGTTCTGTATTTGTTCTGTATTTGTTCTGGTATTTGTTCTGGTATTTGTTCTGGTATTTGTTCTGTATTTGTTCTGGTATTTGTTCTGGTATTTGTTCTGTATTTGTTCGCGAATTGTTCTGGTATTTGTTCTGTATTTGTTCAGTATTTGTTCTGTATTTGTTCTGGTATTTGTTCTGTATTTGTTCTGGTATTTGTTCTGGTATTTGTTCTGTATTTGTTCTGGTATATGTTCTGTATTTGTTCTGGTATTTGTTCTGGTATTTGTTCTGTGTTTGTTCTGGTATTTGTTCTGGTATTTGTTCTGTATTTGTTCTGTATTTGTTCTGTATTTGCTCTGGTATTTGTTCTGTATTTGTTCTGTATTTGTTCTGGTATTTGTTCTGCATTTGTTCTGTATTTGTTCTGTATTTGTTCTGGTATTTGTTCGGTATTTGTTCTGGTATTTGTTCTGCATTTGTTCTGTATTTGTTCTGTATTTGTTCTGGTATTTGTTCGGTATTTGTTCTGGTATATGTTCTGGTATTTGTTCTGATATTTGTTCTGGTATTTGTTCTGGTATTTGTTCTGTATTTGTTCTGGTATTTGTTCTGTATTTGTTCTGTATTTGCTCTGGTATTTGTTCTGTATTTGTTCTGGTATTTGTTCTGTATTTGCTCTGTAGTTGTTCTGGTATTTGTTCTGTAGTTGTTCTGGTATTTGTTCTGTATTTGTTCTGGTATTTGTTCTGTATTTCTTCAGTAGTTGTTCGGGTATTTGTTCTGTATTTGTTCTGGTATTTGTTCTGTATTTGTTCTGGTATTTGTTCTGGTATTTGTTCTGTATTTGTTTTGGTATTTGTTCTGTATTTGTTCTGGTATTTGTTCTTATATCTGTTCTGTATTTGTTCTGGTATTTGTTCTGTATTTGCTCTGGTATTTGTTCTGTATTTGTTCTGTATTTACTCTGGTATTTGTTCTGTATTTGTTCTGGTATTTGTTCTGGTATTTGTTCCGTATTTGTTCTGGTATTTCTTCTGTATTTGTTCTGGTATTTGTTCTGGTATTTGTTCTGTATTTGTTCTGGTATTTGTTCTGTATTTGCTCTGGTATTTGTTCTGGTATTTGTTCTGTATTTGTTCTGTATTTGCTCTGGTATTTGCTCTGTATTTGTTCTGTATTTTTTCTGGTATTTGTTCGGTATGTGTTCTGGTATATGTTCTGGTATTTGTTCTGGTATTTGTTCTGGTATTTGTTCTGGTATTTGTTCTGAATTTGTTCTGGTATTTGTTCTGTATTTCTTCTGGTATTTGTTCTGTATTTGTTCTGTATTTGTTCTGGTATTTGTTCTTTATTTGTTCTGGTATTCGTTCTGGTATTTGTTCGGTATTTGTTCTGGTATTTGGTCTGTATTTGTTCTGTATTTGTTCTGGTATTTGTTCTGGTATTTGTTCGGTATTTGTTCTGGTATTTGGTCTGTATTTGTTCTGTTTTTGTTCTGTATTTGTTCTGCATTTGTTCTGCATTTGTTCTGTATTTGTTCTGGTATTTGTTCGGTATTTGTTCTGGTATATGTTCTGGTATTTGTTCTGGTATATGTTCTGTATTTGTTCTGGTATTTGTTCTGGTATTTGTTCTGTATTTGTTCTGGTATTTGTTCTGTATTTGTTCTGTGTCTGTTCTGGTATTTGTTCTGTATATGTTCTGTATTTGTTCTGGTATTTGTTCTGGTATTTGTTCGGTATTTGTTCTGGTATTTGGTCTGTATTTGTTCTGTTTTTGTTCTGTATTTGTTCTGCATTTGTTCTGCATTTGTTCTGTATTTGTTCTGGTATTTGTTCGGTATTTGTTCTGGTATATGTTCTGGTATTTGTTCTGGTATATGTTCTGTATTTGTTCTGGTATTTGTTCTGGTATTTGTTCTGTATTTGTTCTGGTATTTGTTCTGTATTTGTTCTGGTATTTGTTCTGTATTTGTTCTGGTATTTGTTCTGGTATATGTTCTGTATTTGTTCTGGTATTTGTTCTGGTATTTGTTCTGTATTTGTTCTGGTATTTGTTCTGGTATTTGTTCTGTATTTGTTCTGTATTTGTTCTGGTATTTGTTCTGTATTTGTTCTGTATTTGTTCTGTATTTGTACTGTATTTGCTCTGGTATTTGTTCTGTATTTGTTCTGTATTTGTTCTGGTATTTGTTCTGCATTTGTTCTGTATTTGTTCTGTATTTGTTCTGGTATTTGTTCGGTATTTGTTCTGGTATTTGTTCTGCATTTGTTCTGTATTTGTTCTGTATTTGTTCTGGTATTTGTTCGGTATTTGTTCTGGTATATGTTCTGGTATTTCTTCTGATATTTCTTCTGTTATTTTTTCTGGTATTTGTTCTGTATTTGTACTGGTATTTGTTATGTATTTGTTCTGTATTTGTTCTGGTATTTGTTCTGTATTTGCTCTGTAGTTGTTCTGGTATTTGTTCTGTAGTTGTTCTGGTATTTGTTCTGTATTTGTTCTGGTATTTGTTCTGTATTTCTTCTGTAGTTGTTCGGGTATTTGTTCTGTATTTGTTCTGGTATTTGTTCTGTATTTGTTCTGGTATTTGTTCTGTATTTCTTTTGGTATTTGTTCTGTATTTGTTCTGGTATTTGTTCTTATATTTGTTCTGTATTTGTTCTGCTTTTGTTCTGTATTTGCTCTGGTATTTGTTCTGTATTTGTTCTGTATTTACTCTGGTATTTGTTCTGTATTTGTTCTGGTATTTGTTCTGGTATTTGTTCTGTATTTGTTCTGGTATTTCTTCTGTATTTGTTCTGGTATTTGTTCTGGTATTTGTTCTGTATTTGTTCTGATATTTGTTCTGTATTTGTTCTGGTATTTGTTCAGGTATTTGTTCTGTATTTGTTCTGTATTTGCTCTGGTATTTGTTCTGTATTTGTTCTGTATTTGTTCTGTATTTGCTCTGGTATTTGTTCTGTATTTGTTCTGTATTTCTTCTGGTATTTGTTCGGTATTTGTTCTGGTATTTGTTCTGGTATTTGTTCTGTATTTGTTCTGGTATTTGTTCTGTATTTGTTCTGTATTTGTTCTGGTATTTGTTCTGTATTTGTTCTGGTATTTGTTCTGTATTTGTTCTGTATTTGTTCTGGTATTTGTTCTGTATTTGTTCTGGTATTTGTTCTGTATTTCTTCTGGTATTTGTTCGGTATTTGTTCTGGTATTTGTTCTGTATTTCTTCTGGTATTTGTTCGGTATTTGTTCTGGTATTTGTTCCGTATTTGTTCTGGTATTTCTTCTGTATTTGTTCTGGTATTTGTTCTGGTATTTGTTCTGTATTTGTTCTGGTATTTGTTCTGTATTTGCTCTGGTATTTGTTCTGGTATTTGTTCTGTATTTGTTCTGTATTTGCTCTGGTATTTGCTCTGTATTTGTTCTGTATTTTTTCTGGTATTTGTTCGGTATGTGTTCTGGTATATGTTCTGGTATTTGTTCTGGTATTTGTTCTGGTATTTGTTCTGAATTTGTTCTGGTATTTGTTCTGTATTTCTTCTGGTATTTGTTCTGTATTTGTTCTGTATTTGTTCTGGTATTTGTTCTTTATTTGTTCTGGTATTCGTTCTGGTATTTGTTCGGTATTTGTTCTGGTATTTGGTCTGTATTTGTTCTGTATTTGTTCTGGTATTTGTTCTGGTATTTGTTCGGTATTTGTTCTGGTATTTGGTCTGTATTTGTTCTGTTTTTGTTCTGTATTTGTTCTGCATTTGTTCTGCATTTGTTCTGTATTTGTTCTGGTATTTGTTCGGTATTTGTTCTGGTATATGTTCTGGTATTTGTTCTGGTATATGTTCTGTATTTGTTCTGGTATTTGTTCTGGTATTTGTTCTGTATTTGTTCTGGTATTTGTTCTGTATTTGTTCTGTGTCTGTTCTGGTATTTGTTCTGTATATGTTCTGTATTTGTTCTGGTATTTGTTCTGGTATTTGTTCGGTATTTGTTCTGGTATTTGGTCTGTATTTGTTCTGTTTTTGTTCTGTATTTGTTCTGCATTTGTTCTGCATTTGTTCTGTATTTGTTCTGGTATTTGTTCGGTATTTGTTCTGGTATATGTTCTGGTATTTGTTCTGGTATATGTTCTGTATTTGTTCTGGTATTTGTTCTGGTATTTGTTCTGTATTTGTTCTGGTATTTGTTCTGTATTTGTTCTGGTATTTGTTCTGTATTTGTTCTGGTATTTGTTCTGGTATATGTTCTGTATTTGTTCTGGTATTTGTTCTGGTATTTGTTCTGTATTTGTTCTGGTATTTGTTCTGGTATTTGTTCTGTATTTGTTCTGTATTTGTTCTGGTATTTGTTCTGTATTTGTTCTGTATTTGTTCTGTATTTGTACTGTATTTGCTCTGGTATTTGTTCTGTATTTGTTCTGTATTTGTTCTGGTATTTGTTCTGCATTTGTTCTGTATTTGTTCTGTATTTGTTCTGGTATTTGTTCGGTATTTGTTCTGGTATTTGTTCTGCATTTGTTCTGTATTTGTTCTGTATTTGTTCTGGTATTTGTTCGGTATTTGTTCTGGTATATGTTCTGGTATTTCTTCTGATATTTCTTCTGTTATTTTTTCTGGTATTTGTTCTGTATTTGTACTGGTATTTGTTATGTATTTGTTCTGTATTTGTTCTGGTATTTGTTCTGTATTTGCTCTGTAGTTGTTCTGGTATTTGTTCTGTAGTTGTTCTGGTATTTGTTCTGTATTTGTTCTGGTATTTGTTCTGTATTTCTTCTGTAGTTGTTCGGGTATTTGTTCTGTATTTGTTCTGGTATTTGTTCTGTATTTGTTCTGGTATTTGTTCTGTATTTCTTTTGGTATTTGTTCTGTATTTGTTCTGGTATTTGTTCTTATATTTGTTCTGTATTTGTTCTGCTTTTGTTCTGTATTTGCTCTGGTATTTGTTCTGTATTTGTTCTGTATTTACTCTGGTATTTGTTCTGTATTTGTTCTGGTATTTGTTCTGGTATTTGTTCTGTATTTGTTCTGGTATTTCTTCTGTATTTGTTCTGGTATTTGTTCTGGTATTTGTTCTGTATTTGTTCTGATATTTGTTCTGTATTTGTTCTGGTATTTGTTCAGGTATTTGTTCTGTATTTGTTCTGTATTTGCTCTGGTATTTGTTCTGTATTTGTTCTGTATTTGTTCTGTATTTGCTCTGGTATTTGTTCTGTATTTGTTCTGTATTTCTTCTGGTATTTGTTCGGTATTTGTTCTGGTATTTGTTCTGGTATTTGTTCTGTATTTGTTCTGGTATTTGTTCTGTATTTGTTCTGTATTTGTTCTGGTATTTGTTCTGTATTTGTTCTGGTATTTGTTCTGTATTTGTTCTGTATTTGTTCTGGTATTTGTTCTGTATTTGTTCTGGTATTTGTTCTGTATTTCTTCTGGTATTTGTTCGGTATTTGTTCTGGTATTTGTTCTGTATTTCTTCTGGTATTTGTTCGGTATTTGTTCTGGTATTTGTTCTGTATTTGTTCTGTATTTCTTCTGGTATTTGTTCGGTATTTGTTCTGGTATTTGTTCTGTATTTGTTCTGTATTTCTTCTGGTATTTGTTCTGGTATTTGTTCTGTATTTGTTCTGTATTTGTTCTGTATTTGTTCTGGTATTTGTTCTGGTATTTGTTCTGTATTTCTTCTGGTATTTGTTCGGTATTTGTTCGGTATTTGTTCTGTATTTGTTCTGTATTTGTTCTGGTATTTGTTCTGTATTTCTTCTGGTATTTGTTCGGTATTTGTTCTGGTATTTGTTCTGTATTTGTTCTGTATTTGTTCTGTATTTCTTCTGGTATTTGTTCGGTATTTGTTCTGGTATTTGTTCTGTATTTGTTCTGTATTTCTTCTGGTATTTGTTCGGTATTTGTTCGGTATTTGTTCTGTATTTGTTCTGTATTTGTTCTGGTATTTGTTCTGTATTTGTTCTGTATTTGTTCTGTATTTCTTCTGGTATTTGTTCGGTATTTGTTCTGGTATTTGTTCTGTATTTGTTCTGTATTTGTTCTGTATTTCTTCTGGTATTTGTTCGGTATTTGTTCTGATATTTGTTCTGTATTTGTTCTGTATTTCTTCTGGTATTTGTTCTGTATTTGTTCTGGTATTTGTTCTGTATTTGTTCTGGTAATTGTTCCGGTATTTGTTCTGCATTTGTTCTGTATTTGTTCTGGTATTTGTTCTGTATTTGTTCTGTATTTGTTCTGGTATTTGTTCTGTATTTGTTCTGTATTTGTTCTGTATTTCTTCTGGTATTTGTTCGGTATTTGTTCTGGTATTTGTTCTGTATTTGTTCTGTATTTGTTCTGTATTTCTTCTGGTATTTGTTCGGTATTTGTTCTGATATTTGTTCTGTATTTGTTCTGTATTTCTTCTGGTATTTGTTCTGTATTTGTTCTGGTATTTGTTCTGTATTTGTTCTGGTAATTGTTCCGGTATTTGTTCTGCATTTGTTCTGTATTCGTTCTGGTATTTGTTCTGTATTTGTTCTGGTATATGTTCTGATATTTGTTCTGATATTTGTTCTGGAATTTGTTCTGTATTTGTTCTGGTATTTGTTCTGTATTTGTTCTGTATTCGTTCTGGTATTTGTTCTGTATTTGTTCTGGTATTTGTTCTGTATTTGTTCTGTATTTGTTCTGTATTTCTTCTGGTATTTGTTCGGTATTTGTTCTGATATTTGTTCGGTATTTGTTCTGGTATTTGTTCTGTATTTGTTCTGTATTTGTTCTGTATTTCTTCTGGTATTTGTTCGGTATTTGTTCTGATATTTGTTCTGTATTTGTTCTGTATTTGTTCTGTATTCGTTCTGGTATTTGTTCTGTATTTGTTCTGGTATTTGTTCTGTATTTGTTCTGTATTTGTTCTGGTATTTGTTCTGTATTTGTTCTGTATTTCTTCTGGTATTCGTTCTGGTATTTGTTCTGTATTTGTTCTGGTATTTGTTCTGTATTTGTTCTGTATTTGTTCTGTATTTCTTCTGGTATTTGTTCGGTATTTGTTCTGATATTTGTTCGGTATTTGTTCTGGTATTTGTTCTGTATTTGTTCTGTATTTGTTCTGTATTTCTTCTGGTATTTGTTCGGTATTTGTTCTGATATTTGTTCTGTATTTGTTCTGTATTTGTTCTGTATTCGTTCTGGTATTTGTTCTGTATTTGTTCTGGTATTTGTTCTGTATTTGTTCTGTATTTGTTCTGGTATTTGTTCTGTATTTGTTCTGTATTTGTTCTGGTAATTGTTCTTATATCTGTTCTGTATTTGTTCTGGTATTTGTTCTGTATTTGCTCTGGTATTTGTTCTGTATTTGTTCTGTATTTACTCTGGTATTTGTTCTGTATTTGTTCTGGTATTTGTTCTGGTATTTGTTCCGTATTTGTTCTGGTATTTCTTCTGTATTTGTTCTGGTATTTGTTCTGGTATTTGTTCTGTATTTGTTCTGGTATTTGTTCTGTATTTGCTCTGGTATTTGTTCTGCTATTTGTTCTGTATTTGTTCTGTATTTGCTCTGGTATTTGCTCTGTATTTGTTCTGTATTTTTTCTGGTATTTGTTCGGTATGTGTTCTGGTATATGTTCTGGTATTTGTTCTGGTATTTGTTCTGGTATTTGTTCTGGTATTTGTTCTGAATTTGTTCTGGTATTTGTTCTGTATTTCTTCTGGTATTTGTTCTGTATTTGTTCTGTATTTGTTCTGGTATTTGTTCTTTATTTGTTCTGGTATTCGTTCTGGTATTTGTTCGGTATTTGTTCTGGTATTTGGTCTGTATTTGTTCTGTATTTGTTCTGGTATTTGTTCTGGTATTTGTTCGGTATTTGTTCTGGTATTTGGTCTGTATTTGTTCTGTTTTTGTTCTGTATTTGTTCTGCATTTGTTCTGCATTTGTTCTGTATTTGTTCTGGTATTTGTTCGGTATTTGTTCTGGTATATGTTCTGGTATTTGTTCTGGTATATGTTCTGTATTTGTTCTGGTATTTGTTCTGGTATTTGTTCTGTATTTGTTCTGGTATTTGTTCTGTATTTGTTCTGTGTCTGTTCTGGTATTTGTTCTGTATATGTTCTGTATTTGTTCTGGTATTTGTTCTGGTATTTGTTCTGGTATTTGTTCTGGTATTTGGTCTGTATTTGTTCTGTTTTTGTTCTGTATTTGTTCTGCATTTGTTCTGCATTTGTTCTGTATTTGTTCTGGTATTTGTTCGGTATTTGTTCTGGTATATGTTCTGGTATTTGTTCTGGTATATGTTCTGTATTTGTTCTGGTATTTGTTCTGGTATTTGTTCTGTATTTGTTCTGGTATTTGTTCTGTATTTGTTCTGGTATTTGTTCTGTATTTGTTCTGGTATTTGTTCTGGTATATGTTCTGTATTTGTTCTGGTATTTGTTCTGGTATTTGTTCTGTATTTGTTCTGGTATTTGTTCTGGTATTTGTTCTGTATTTGTTCTGTATTTGTTCTGGTATTTGTTCTGTATTTGTTCTGTATTTGTTCTGTATTTGTACTGTATTTGCTCTGGTATTTGTTCTGTATTTGTTCTGTATTTGTTCTGGTATTTGTTCTGCATTTGTTCTGTATTTGTTCTGTATTTGTTCTGGTATTTGTTCGGTATTTGTTCTGGTATTTGTTCTGCATTTGTTCTGTATTTGTTCTGGTATTTGTTCGGTATTTGTTCTGGTATATGTTCTGGTATTTCTTCTGATATTTCTTCTGTTATTTTTTCTGGTATTTGTTCTGTATTTGTACTGGTATTTGTTATGTATTTGTTCTGTATTTGTTCTGGTATTTGTTCTGTATTTGCTCTGTAGTTGTTCTGGTATTTGTTCTGTAGTTGTTCTGGTATTTGTTCTGTATTTGTTCTGGTATTTGTTCTGTATTTCTTCTGTAGTTGTTCGGGTATTTGTTCTGTATTTGTTCTGGTATTTGTTCTGTATTTGTTCTGGTATTTGTTCTGTATTTCTTTTGGTATTTGTTCTGTATTTGTTCTGGTATTTGTTCTTATATTTGTTCTGTATTTGTTCTGCTTTTGTTCTGTATTTGCTCTGGTATTTGTTCTGTATTTGTTCTGTATTTGTTCTGTATTTACTCTGGTATTTGTTCTGTATTTGTTCTGGTATTTGTTCTGGTATTTGTTCTGTATTTGTTCTGGTATTTCTTCTGTATTTGTTCTGGTATTTGTTCTGGTATTTGTTCTGTATTTGTTCTGATATTTGTTCTGTATTTGTTCTGGTATTTGTTCAGGTATTTGTTCTGTATTTGTTCTGTATTTGCTCTGGTATTTGTTCTGTATTTGTTCTGTATTTGTTCTGTATTTGCTCTGGTATTTGTTCTGTATTTGTTCTGTATTTCTTCTGGTATTTGTTCGGTATTTGTTCTGGTATTTGTTCTGGTATTTGTTCTGTATTTGTTCTGGTATTTGTTCTGTATTTGTTCTGTATTTGTTCTGGTATTTGTTCTGTATTTGTTCTGGTATTTGTTCTGTATTTGTTCTGTATTTGTTCTGGTATTTGTTCTGTATTTGTTCTGGTATTTGTTCTGTATTTCTTCTGGTATTTGTTCGGTATTTGTTCTGGTATTTGTTCTGTATTTCTTCTGGTATTTGTTCGGTATTTGTTCTGGTATTTGTTCTGTATTTGTTCTGTATTTCTTCTGGTATTTGTTCGGTATTTGTTCTGGTATTTGTTCTGTATTTGTTCTGTATTTCTTCTGGTATTTGTTCTGGTATTTGTTCTGTATTTGTTCTGTATTTGTTCTGTATTTGTTCTGGTATTTGTTCTGGTATTTGTTCTGTATTTCTTCTGGTATTTGTTCGGTATTTGTTCGGTATTTGTTCTGTATTTGTTCTGTATTTGTTCTGGTATTTGTTCTGTATTTCTTCTGGTATTTGTTCGGTATTTGTTCTGGTATTTGTTCTGTATTTGTTCTGTATTTGTTCTGTATTTCTTCTGGTATTTGTTCGGTATTTGTTCTGGTATTTGTTCTGTATTTGTTCTGTATTTCTTCTGGTATTTGTTCGGTATTTGTTCGGTATTTGTTCTGTATTTGTTCTGTATTTGTTCTGGTATTTGTTCTGTATTTGTTCTGTATTTGTTCTGTATTTCTTCTGGTATTTGTTCGGTATTTGTTCTGGTATTTGTTCTGTATTTGTTCTGTATTTGTTCTGTATTTCTTCTGGTATTTGTTCGGTATTTGTTCTGATATTTGTTCTGTATTTGTTCTGTATTTCTTCTGGTATTTGTTCGGTATTTGTTCTGATATTTGTTCTGTATTTGTTCTGTATTTCTTCTGGTATTTGTTCTGTATTTGTTCTGTATTTGTTCTGTATTTGTTCTGGTAATTGTTCCGGTATTTGTTCTGCATTTGTTCTGTATTTGTTCTGGTATTTGTTCTGTATTTGTTCTGTATTTGTTCTGGTATTTGTTCTGTATTTGTTCTGTATTTGTTCTGTATTTCTTCTGGTATTTGTTCGGTATTTGTTCTGGTATTTGTTCTGTATTTGTTCTGTATTTGTTCTGTATTTCTTCTGGTATTTGTTCGGTATTTGTTCTGATATTTGTTCTGTATTTGTTCTGTATTTCTTCTGGTATTTGTTCTGTATTTGTTCTGGTATTTGTTCTGTATTTGTTCTGGTAATTGTTCCGGTATTTGTTCTGCATTTGTTCTGTATTCGTTCTGGTATTTGTTCTGTATTTGTTCTGGTATATGTTCTGATATTTGTTCTGATATTTGTTCTGGTATTTGTTCTGTATTTGTTCTGGTATTTGTTCTGTATTTGTTCTGTATTCGTTCTGGTATTTGTTCTGTATTTGTTCTGGTATTTGTTCTGTATTTGTTCTGTATTTGTTCTGTATTTCTTCTGGTATTTGTTCGGTATTTGTTCTGATATTTGTTCGGTATTTGTTCTGGTATTTGTTCTGTATTTGTTCTGTATTTGTTCTGTATTTCTTCTGGTATTTGTTCGGTATTTGTTCTGATATTTGTTCTGTATTTGTTCTGTATTTGTTCTGTATTCGTTCTGGTATTTGTTCTGTATTTGTTCTGGTATTTGTTCTGTATTTGTTCTGTATTTGTTCTGGTATTTGTTCTGTATTTGTTCTGTATTTCTTCTGGTATTCGTTCTGGTATTTGTTCTGTATTTGTTCTGGTATTTGTTCTGTATTTGTTCTGTATTTGTTCTGTATTTCTTCTGGTATTTGTTCGGTATTTGTTCTGATATTTGTTCGGTATTTGTTCTGGTATTTGTTCTGTATTTGTTCTGTATTTGTTCTGTATTTCTTCTGGTATTTGTTCGGTATTTGTTCTGATATTTGTTCTGTATTTGTTCTGTATTTGTTCTGTATTCGTTCTGGTATTTGTTCTGTATTTGTTCTGGTATTTGTTCTGTATTTGTTCTGGTATTTGTTCTGGTATTTGTTCTGTATTTGTTCTGTATTTGTTCTGGTAATTGTTCTTATATCTGTTCTGTATTTGTTCTGGTATTTGTTCTGTATTTGCTCTGGTATTTGTTCTGTATTTGTTCTGTATTTACTCTGGTATTTGTTCTGTATTTGTTCTGGTATTTGTTCTGGTATTTGTTCCGTATTTGTTCTGGTATTTCTTCTGTATTTGTTCTGGTATTTGTTCTGGTATTTGTTCTGTATTTGTTCTGGTATTTGTTCTGTATTTGCTCTGGTATTTGTTCTGCTATTTGTTCTGTATTTGTTCTGTATTTGCTCTGGTATTTGCTCTGTATTTGTTCTGTATTTTTTCTGGTATTTGTTCGGTATGTGTTCTGGTATATGTTCTGGTATTTGTTCTGGTATTTGTTCTGGTATTTGTTCTGGTATTTGTTCTGAATTTGTTCTGGTATTTGTTCTGTATTTCTTCTGGTATTTGTTCTGTATTTGTTCTGTATTTGTTCTGGTATTTGTTCTTTATTTGTTCTGGTATTCGTTCTGGTATTTGTTCGGTATTTGTTCTGGTATTTGGTCTGTATTTGTTCTGTATTTGTTCTGGTATTTGTTCTGGTATTTGTTCGGTATTTGTTCTGGTATTTGGTCTGTATTTGTTCTGTTTTTGTTCTGTATTTGTTCTGCATTTGTTCTGCATTTGTTCTGTATTTGTTCTGGTATTTGTTCGGTATTTGTTCTGGTATATGTTCTGGTATTTGTTCTGGTATATGTTCTGTATTTGTTCTGGTATTTGTTCTGGTATTTGTTCTGTATTTGTTCTGGTATTTGTTCTGTATTTGTTCTGTGTCTGTTCTGGTATTTGTTCTGTATATGTTCTGTATTTGTTCTGGTATTTGTTCTGGTATTTGTTCTGGTATTTGTTCTGGTATTTGGTCTGTATTTGTTCTGT
Organism: Heterodontus francisci; assembly: GCF_036365525.1. Taxonomy (NCBI): domain Eukaryota; kingdom Metazoa; phylum Chordata; class Chondrichthyes; order Heterodontiformes; family Heterodontidae; genus Heterodontus; species Heterodontus francisci. The sequence goes on from NW_027140485.1 coordinate 1,602,129, forward strand.
TTTTGTTCTGTATTTGTTCTGCATTTGTTCTGCATTTGTTCTGTATTTGTTCTGGTATTTGTTCGGTATTTGTTCTGGTATATGTTCTGGTATTTGTTCTGGTATATGTTCTGTATTTGTTCTGGTATTTGTTCTGGTATTTGTTCTGTATTTGTTCTGGTATTTGTTCTGTATTTGTTCTGGTATTTGTTCTGTATTTGTTCTGGTATTTGTTCTGGTATATGTTCTGTATTTGTTCTGGTATTTGTTCTGGTATTTGTTCTGTATTTGTTCTGGTATTTGTTCTGGTATTTGTTCTGTATTTGTTCTGTATTTGTTCTGGTATTTGTTCTGTATTTGTTCTGTATTTGTTCTGTATTTGTACTGTATTTGCTCTGGTATTTGTTCTGTATTTGTTCTGTATTTGTTCTGGTATTTGTTCTGCATTTGTTCTGTATTTGTTCTGTATTTGTTCTGGTATTTGTTCGGTATTTGTTCTGGTATTTGTTCTGCATTTGTTCTGTATTTGTTCTGGTATTTGTTCGGTATTTGTTCTGGTATATGTTCTGGTATTTCTTCTGATATTTCTTCTGTTATTTTTTCTGGTATTTGTTCTGTATTTGTACTGGTATTTGTTATGTATTTGTTCTGTATTTGTTCTGGTATTTGTTCTGTATTTGCTCTGTAGTTGTTCTGGTATTTGTTCTGTAGTTGTTCTGGTATTTGTTCTGTATTTGTTCTGGTATTTGTTCTGTATTTCTTCTGTAGTTGTTCGGGTATTTGTTCTGTATTTGTTCTGGTATTTGTTCTGTATTTGTTCTGGTATTTGTTCTGTATTTCTTTTGGTATTTGTTCTGTATTTGTTCTGGTATTTGTTCTTATATTTGTTCTGTATTTGTTCTGCTTTTGTTCTGTATTTGCTCTGGTATTTGTTCTGTATTTGTTCTGTATTTGTTCTGTATTTACTCTGGTATTTGTTCTGTATTTGTTCTGGTATTTGTTCTGGTATTTGTTCTGTATTTGTTCTGGTATTTCTTCTGTATTTGTTCTGGTATTTGTTCTGGTATTTGTTCTGTATTTGTTCTGATATTTGTTCTGTATTTGTTCTGGTATTTGTTCAGGTATTTGTTCTGTATTTGTTCTGTATTTGCTCTGGTATTTGTTCTGTATTTGTTCTGTATTTGTTCTGTATTTGCTCTGGTATTTGTTCTGTATTTGTTCTGTATTTCTTCTGGTGTTTGTTCGGTATTTGTTCTGGTATTTGTTCTGGTATTTGTTCTGTATTTGTTCTGGTATTTGTTCTGTATTTGTTCTGTATTTGTTCTGGTATTTGTTCTGTATTTGTTCTGGTATTTGTTCTGTATTTGTTCTGTATTTGTTCTGGTATTTGTTCTGTATTTGTTCTGGTATTTGTTCTGTATTTCTTCTGGTATTTGTTCGGTATTTGTTCTGGTATTTGTTCTGTATTTCTTCTGGTATTTGTTCGGTATTTGTTCTGGTATTTGTTCTGTATTTGTTCTGTATTTCTTCTGGTATTTGTTCGGTATTTGTTCTGGTATTTGTTCTGTATTTGTTCTGTATTTCTTCTGGTATTTGTTCTGGTATTTGTTCTGTATTTGTTCTGTATTTGTTCTGTATTTGTTCTGGTATTTGTTCTGGTATTTGTTCTGTATTTCTTCTGGTATTTGTTCGGTATTTGTTCGGTATTTGTTCTGTATTTGTTCTGTATTTGTTCTGGTATTTGTTCTGTATTTCTTCTGGTATTTGTTCGGTATTTGTTCTGGTATTTGTTCTGTATTTGTTCTGTATTTGTTCTGTATTTCTTCTGGTATTTGTTCGGTATTTGTTCTGGTATTTGTTCTGTATTTGTTCTGTATTTCTTCTGGTATTTGTTCGGTATTTGTTCGGTATTTGTTCTGTATTTGTTCTGTATTTGTTCTGGTATTTGTTCTGTATTTGTTCTGTATTTGTTCTGTATTTCTTCTGGTATTTGTTCGGTATTTGTTCTGGTATTTGTTCTGTATTTGTTCTGTATTTGTTCTGTATTTCTTCTGGTATTTGTTCGGTATTTGTTCTGATATTTGTTCTGTATTTGTTCTGTATTTCTTCTGGTATTTGTTCTGTATTTGTTCTGGTATTTGTTCTGTATTTGTTCTGGTAATTGTTCCGGTATTTGTTCTGCATTTGTTCTGTATTTGTTCTGGTATTTGTTCTGTATTTGTTCTGTATTTGTTCTGGTATTTGTTCTGTATTTGTTCTGTATTTGTTCTGTATTTCTTCTGGTATTTGTTCGGTATTTGTTCTGGTATTTGTTCTGTATTTGTTCTGTATTTGTTCTGTATTTCTTCTGGTATTTGTTCGGTATTTGTTCTGATATTTGTTCTGTATTTGTTCTGTATTTCTTCTGGTATTTGTTCTGTATTTGTTCTGGTATTTGTTCTGTATTTGTTCTGGTAATTGTTCCGGTATTTGTTCTGCATTTGTTCTGTATTCGTTCTGGTATTTGTTCTGTATTTGTTCTGGTATATGTTCTGATATTTGTTCTGATATTTGTTCTGGTATTTGTTCTGTATTTGTTCTGGTATTTGTTCTGTATTTGTTCTGTATTCGTTCTGGTATTTGTTCTGTATTTGTTCTGGTATTTGTTCTGTATTTGTTCTGTATTTGTTCTGTATTTCTTCTGGTATTTGTTCGGTATTTGTTCTGATATTTGTTCGGTATTTGTTCTGGTATTTGTTCTGTATTTGTTCTGTATTTGTTCTGTATTTCTTCTGGTATTTGTTCGGTATTTGTTCTGATATTTGTTCTGTATTTGTTCTGTATTTGTTCTGTATTCGTTCTGGTATTTGTTCTGTATTTGTTCTGGTATTTGTTCTGTATTTGTTCTGTATTTGTTCTGGTATTTGTTCTGTATTTGTTCTGTATTTCTTCTGGTATTCGTTCTGGTATTTGTTCTGTATTTGTTCTGGTATTTGTTCTGTATTTGTTCTGTATTTGTTCTGTATTTCTTCTGGTATTTGTTCGGTATTTGTTCTGATATTTGTTCGGTATTTGTTCTGGTATTTGTTCTGTATTTGTTCTGTATTTGTTCTGTATTTCTTCTGGTATTTGTTCGGTATTTGTTCTGATATTTGTTCTGTATTTGTTCTGTATTTGTTCTGGTATATGTTCTGATATTTGTTCTGATATTTGTTCTGGTATTTGTTCTGTATTTGTTCCGGTATTTGTTCTGCATTTGTTCTGTATTCGTTCTGGTAATTGTTCCGGTATTTGTTCTGCATTTGTTCTGTATTCGTTCTGGTATTTGTTCTGTATTTGTTCTGTATTTGCTCTGGTATTTGTTCTGTATTTGTTCTGTATTTGTTCTGGTATTTGTTCTATATTTGCTCTGTAGTTGTTCTGGTATTTGTTCTGTATTTGTTCTGTATTTGCTCTGTATTTGCTCTGGTATTTGTTCTGTATTTGTTCTGGTATTTGTTCTGGTATTTGTTCTGTATTTGTTCTGGTATTTGTTCTGGTATTTGTTCTGGTATTTGTTCTGTATTTGTTCTGGTATTTGTTCTGTATTTGTTCTGGTATTTGTTCTGTATTTGTTCTGTATTTGCTGTGGTATTTGTTCTGTATTTGTTCTGGTATAGTTTCTGATATTTGTTCTGATATTTGTTCTGGTATTTGTTCTGTATTTGTTCTGGTATTTGTTCTGTACTTGTTCTGGTATTTGTTCTGTATTTGTTCTGTATTTGTTCTGGTATTTGTTCTGTATTTGCTGTGGTATTTGTTCTGGTATTTGCTGTTGTTCTGGTATTTGTTCTGTATTTGTTCTGTATTTGTTCTGGTATTTGTTCTGGTATTTGTTCTGTATTTGTTCTGTGTTTGTTCTGGTATTTGTTCTGGTATTTGTTCTGTATTTGTTCTGGTATTTGTTCTGGTATTTGTTCTGTATTTGTTCTGGTATTTGTTCTGTATTTGTTCTGGTATTTGTTCTGGTATTTGTTCGGTATTTGTTCTGCATTTGTTCTGTATGTGTTCTGTATTTGTTCTGTATTTGTTCTGGTATTTGTTCAGTATTTGTTCAGTATTTTGTTCTGTATTGTTCTGGTATTTGTTCTGTATTAGTTCTGTATTGTTCTGGTATTTGTTCTGTATTTGTTCTGGTATTTTGTTCTGTATTTGTTCTGGTATTTGTTCTGGGTATTTGTTCTGTATTTGTTCTGTATTTGCTGTGGTATTTGTTCTGTATTTGTTCTGGTACATGCTCTGGTATTTGTTCTGTATTTGTTCTGGTATTTGTTCTGTATTTGTTCTGGTATTTGTTCTGTATTTGCTCTAGTATTTGTTCTGTATTTGTTCTGTATTTGTTCTGGTATTTGTTCTGTATTTGTTCTGGTATTTGTTCTGTATTTGTTCTGGTATTTGTTCTGTATTTGTTCTGGTATTTGTTCTGTATTTGTTCTGGTATTTGTTCTGTATTTGTTCTGGTATTTGATCTGTATTTGCTCTGGTATTTGTTCTGTATTTGTTCTGTATTTGTTCTGGTATTTGTTCTGGTATTTTTCGGTATTTGTTCTGGTATATGTTCTGTATTTGTTCTGATATTTGTTCTTGCATTTGTGCTGGTATTTGTTCTGGTACTTGTTCTGGTATTTGTTCTGGTATTTGTTCTGTACTGTTCTGTATTTGTTCTGTATTTGTTCTGTATTTGTTCTGGTATTTGTTCTGTATTTGTTCTGTATTTGTTCTGGTATATGTTCTGGTATTTGATTCTGGTATTTGTTCTGGTATTTGTTCTGGTATTTGTTCTGTATTTGTTCTGTATTTGCTGTGGTATTTGTTCTGTATTTGTTCTGCATTTGTTCTGTAGTTGTTCTGGTATTTGTTCTGATATTTGTTCTGGTATTTGTTCTGATATTTGTTCTGGTATTTGTTCTGTATTTGTTTTGTATTTGTTCTGGTATTTATTCTGGTATTTGTTCTGTATTTGGTCTGGTATTTGTTCTGTATTTGTTCTGGTATTTGTTCTATATTTGTTCTGTATTTGTTCTGGTATATGTTCTGGTATTTGTTCTGTATTTGTTCTGGTATTTGTTCTGTATTTGTTCTGGTATTTGTTCTGGTATTTGTTCTGTATTTGTTCTGTATTTGCTGTGGTATTTGTTCTGTATTTGTTCTGGTATATGTTCTGGTATTTGTTCTGATATTTGTGCTGGTATTTGTTCTGTATTTGTTCTTGTATTTGTTCTGTATTTGTTCTGTATTTGTTCTGGTATTTTTTCTGGTATTTGTTCTGTATTTGCTGTGGTATTTGTTCTGGTATTTGTTCTGGTATTTGTTCTGTATTTGTTCTGGTATTCGTTCTGTATTTGTTCTGTATTTGTTCTGGTATTTGTTCTGTATTTGTTCTGGTATTTGTTCTGGTATTTGTTCTGGTATTTGTTCTGTATTTGTTCTGTGTTTGTTCTGGTATTTGTTCTGGTATTTGTTCTGTATTTGTTCTGGTATTTGTTCTGGTATTTGTTCTGTATTTGTTCTGGTATTTTTTCTGTATTTGTTCTGGTATTTGTTCTGGTATTTGTTCTGCATTTGTTATGTATTTGTTCTGTATTTGTTCTGTATTTGTTCTGTATTTGCTCTGGTATTTGTTCTGTATTTGTTCTGGTATTTGTTCTGGTATTTGTTCTGTATTTGTTCTGTATTTGCTGTGGTATTTGTTCTGTATTTGTTCTGCATTTGTTCTGTAGTTGTTCTGGTATTTGTTTGGTATATGTTCTGGTATTTGTTCTGATATTTGTTCTGTTATTTGTTCTGGTATTTGTTCTGGTATTTGTTCTGTATTTGTTCTGTATTTGTTCTGGTATTTGTTCTGGTATTTGTTCTGGTATTTGTTCTGTATTTGGTCTGGTATTTGTTCTGTATTTGTTCTGGTATTTGTTCAGTATTTGTTCTGTATTTGTTCTGGTATTTGTTCTGATATTTGTGCTGGTATTTGTTCAGTATTTGTTCTGGTATTTGTTCTGGTATTTGTTCTGTATTTGTTCTGTATTTGCTGTGGTATTTGTTCTGGTATTTGTTCTGGTATTTGTTCTGTATTTGTTCTGGTATTTGTTCTGTATTTGTTCTGGTATTTGTTCTGTATTTGTTCTGTATTTGTTCTGGTATTTGTTCTGGTATTTGTTCTGGTATTTGTTCTGTATTTGTTCTGTGTTTGTTCTGTGTTTGTTCTGTGTTTGTTCTGGTATTTGTTCTGTATTTGTTCTGTATTTGTTCTGGTATTTGTTCTGTATATGTTCTGGTATTTGTTCTGTATTTGTTCTGGTATTTGTTCTGTATTTGTTCTGGTATTTGTTCTGTATTTGTTCTGTATTTGTTCTGTATTTGCTCTGGTATTTGTTCTGTATTTGTTCTGTATTTGTTCTGGTATTTGTTCTGGTATTTGTTCGGTATTTGTTCTGGTATATGTTCTGGTATTTGTTCTGATATTTGTTCAGATATTTGTTCTTGCATTTGTTCTGGTATTTGTTCTGTATTTGTTCTGGTATTTGTTCTGTACTTGTTCTGGTATTTGTTCTGTATTTGTTCTGTATTTGTTCTGTATTTGTTCTGTATTTGTTCTGGTATTTGTTCTGTATTTGTTCTGTATTTGTTCTGGTATTTGTTCTGGTATTTGTTCGGTATTTGTTCTGGTATATGTTCTGGTATTTGTTCTGATATTTGTTCAGATATTTGTTCTTGCATTTGTGCTGGTATTTGTTCTGGTATTTGTTCTGTATTTGTTCTGGTATTTGTTCTGTACTTGTTCTGGTATTTGTTCTGTATTTGTTCTGTATTTGTTCTGGTATTTGTTCTGTATTTGTTCTGTATTTGTTCTGGTATATGTTCTGTATTTGTTCTGGTATTTGTTCTGTATTTGTTCTGTATTTGTTCTGGTATTTGTTCTGGTATTTGTTCGGTATTTGTTCTGGTATTTGTTCTGGTATTTGTTCTGGTATTTGTTCTGTATTTGTTCTGTATTTGTTCTGTATTTGTTCTGCATTCTTTCTGTAGTTGTTCTGGTATTTGATTGGTATATGTTCTGGTATTTGTTCTGATATTTGTTCTGGTATTTGTTCTGATATTTGTTCGGGTATTTGTTCTGGTATTTGTTCTGTATTTGTTCTGGTATTTGTTCTGTATTTGTTCTGGTATATGTTCTGTATTTGTTCTTGTATTTGTTCTGGTATTTGTTCTGTATTTGTTCTGGTATTTGTTCTGGTATTTGTTCTGTATTTGTTCTGGTATTTGTTCTGGTATTTGTTCTGGTATTTGTTCTGTATATGTTCTGGTATTTATTCTGGTATTTGTTCTGGTATTTGTTCTGTATTTGTTCTGGTATTTGTTCGGTATTTGTTCTGTATTTGTTCTGTATTTGTTCTGTATTTGTTCTGTATTTGCTCTGGTATTTGTTCTGTATTTGTTCTGTATTTGTTCTGGTATTTGTTCTGGTATATGTTCTGGTATTTGTTCTGATATTTGTTCTGATATTTGTTCTTGCATTTGTTCTGGTATTTGTTCTGTATTTGTTCTGGTATTTGTTCTGTACTTGTTCTGGTATTTGTTCTGTATTTGTTCTGTATTTGTTCTGGTATTTGTTCTGTATTTGTTCTGTATTTGTTCTGGTATTTGTTCTGTATTTGTTCTGTATTTGTTCTGGTATTTGTTCTGTATTTGTTCTGGTATTTGTTCTGTACTTGTTCTGGTATTTGTTCTGTATTTGTTCTGTATTTGTTCTGGTATTTGTTCTGTATTTGTTCTGTATTTGTTCTGGTATATGTTCTGTATTTGTTCTGTATTTGTTCTGGTATTTGTTCTGTATTTGTTCTGGTATTTGTTCTGGTATTTGTTCTGTATTTGTTCTGTATTTGTTCTGGTATTTGTTCTGTATTTGCTCTGGTATTTGTTCTGTATTTGTTCTGGTATATGTTCTGTATTTGTTCTGTATTTGTTCTGGTATTTGTTCTGTATTTGTTCTGGTATTTGTTCTGGTATTTGTTCTGTATTTGTTCTGTATTTGTTCTGGTATTTGTTCTGTATTTGTTCTGTATTTGTTCTGGTATATGTTCTGTATTTGTTCTGTATTTGTTCTGGTATTTGTTCTGTATTTGTTCTGGTATTTGTTCTGGTATTTGTTCTGTATTTGTTCTGTATTTGTTCTGTATTTGTTCTGGTATTTGTTCTGTATTTGTTCTGGTATTTGTTCTGGTATTTGTTCTGGTATTTGTTCTGGTATTTGTTCTGGTATTTGTTCTGGTATTTGTTCTGTATTTGTTCTGTATTTGTTCTGTATTTGTTCTGGTATTTGTTCTGTATTTGCTCTGGTATTTGTTCTGTATTTGTTCTGTATTTGCTGCGGTATTTGTTCTGTATTTGTTCTGCATTTTTTCTGTAGTTGTTCTGGTATTTGTTTGGTATATGTTCCGGTATTAGTTCTGATATTTGTTCTGGTATTTGTTCTGATATTTGTTCTGATATTTGTTCTGTATTTGTTCTGGTCTTTGTTCTGGTCTTTGTTCTGGTCTTTGTTCTGGTCTTTGTTCTGGTCTTTGTTCTGGTCTTTGTTCTGGTATTTGTTCTGTATTTGTTCTGATATTTGTTCTGGTCTTTGTTCTGTATTTGTTCTGTATTTGTTCTGGTCTTTGTTCTGGTCTTTGTTCTGGTCTTTGTTCTGGTATTTGTTCTTGTATTTGTTCTGATATTTGTTCTGGTCTTTGTTCTGTATTTGTTCTGTATTTGTTCTGGTCTTTGTTCTGGTCTTTGTTCTGGTCTTTGTTCTGTATTTGTTCTGTATTTGTTCTGGTCTTTGTTCTGGTCTTTGTTCTGGTCTTTGTTCTGTATTTGTTCTGATATTTGTTCTGGTCTTTGTTCTGTATTTGTTCTGTATTTGTTCTGGTCTTTGTTCTGGTCTTTGTTCTGGTCTTTGTTCTGGTCTTTGTTCTGGTATTTGTTCTGTATTTGTTCTGATATTTGTTCTGGTCTTTGTTCTGGTATTTGTTCTGTATTTGTTCTGATATTTGTTCTGGTATTTGTTCTGTATTTACTCTGGTATTTGTTCTGGTATA